>NW_026109349.1:0-48241 GCF_024516045.1 Bombus affinis | reverse complement strand
CATATCGAATAATGAACGCAAGATGGATTGGTTTTAGGTTAGGCTATAGTCTTACGAGCGAGCGGAGCGAGCGAGCAACGGTCACAATTTCCAAGCTATACATATACCATTATATTGCCTTGCATAGTTTTCGTGCTAGTACCTAATTTTGTCTGCCATTTCGGACATCACATTGCACTGTACTATGAGGAAACGGTACTAATTATGTGAAACTGTTGGTAAACCGTAAACATTTGTCAGAAGGCAATAGGATAAAGACTTCCGGCTCCTCGGGCTGGTGCGAATATTTCAATGTCCGCATGTGCCAAACCGTTGGTTTATGACACACCTTTACGCGTCTCTCGCTCGCGGCGCTCGCTCGAAAACTATAGCCTAACCTAAAACCAATCCATCTTGCGTTCATTATTCGATATGGTGGCGACATATTTCAAATTTGCGAACGTGTCGGATCGGTTGTGAGGTTGGACTAGATTTTTACGAGCGAGCGGAGCGAGCGAGCAACGGTCACAATTTCCAAGCTATACATATACCATATATTGTCTTGCATATATTTCGTGCTTGTACCTAATTTTGTCAGCCATTTCGGACATCGCGTTGCACTGTACTACGAGGAAACGGTACTAATTATGTGAAACTATTGGTAAACCGTAAACATTTGTCAGAAGGCAATAGGATAAAGACTTCCGGCTCCTCGGGCTGGTGCGAATGTTTCAATGTCCGTATGTGCCAAACCGTTGGTTTGTGACACACCTTTACGCGTCCCTCGTTCGCTGCGCTCGCACGAAAGCTATGGCCTAACCTAAAACCAATCCATCTTCCGTTCATTATTCGATATTGTGGCGACATGTTTCAAATTTGCGAACGTGTCGGATCGGTTGTGAGGTTGGACTAGATTTTTTCGAGCGAGCGGAGCGAGCGAGCAACGATCACAATTTCCAACCTGTACATACACCTTATATTGCCTTGCATATATGTCGTGTTATTACCTAATTTTGTCAGCCATTTCGGACATCACGTTGCACTGTACTATGACGAAACGGTACTAATTATGTGAAAATATTCATAAACTGTAAATCATGTGTCGGTAGGCAATAGGATAAATACTTCCGGCTCCTCGGGCTGGTGCGAATATATCAATGTCCGTATGTGCCAAACCGATGGTTTATGACACACCTTTACGCGTCACTCGCTCGCGGCGCTCGCTCGAAAACTATAGCCTAACCTAAAACCAATCCATCTTGCGTTCATTATTCGATATGGTGGCGACATATTTCAAATTTGCGAACGTGTCGGATTGGTTGTGGGGTTGGACTAGATTTTTACGACCGAGCGGAGCGAGCGAGCAACGGTCACAATTTCCAAGCTATACATATACATTATATTGCCTTGCTTATATTTCTTATTATTACCTACTTTTGTCAGCCATTTTGGACATCACATTGCACTGTTATATGTGGAAATAGTACTATTTATGTGAAACTATTCATAAACTGTAAACATTTGTCAGTAGGAAATAGGATAAATACTTCCGGCTCCTCGGGCTGGTGCGAATGTTTCAATGTCCGTATGTGCCAAACCGTTGGTATGTGACACACATTTACGCGTCGCTCGCTCGCTGCGCTCGCTCGAAGACTATAGCCTAACCTAAAACCAATCCATCTTGCGTTCATTATTCGATATGATGGCGACATATTTCAAATTTGCGAACGTGTCGGATCGGTTGTGGGGTTGGACTGGATTTTTACGAGCGAGCGGAGCGAGCGAGCAACGGTCACAATTTCCAAGCTATACATATACCATATATTGTCTTGCATATATTTCGTGCGTGTACCTAATTTTGTCAGCCATTTCGGACATCACGTTGCACTGTACTATGAGGAAACGGTACTAATTATGTGAAGCTATTGGTAAACCGTAAACATTTGTCAGAAGGCAATAGGATAAAGACTTCCGGCTCCTCGGGCTGGTGCGAATATATCAATGTCCGTATGTGCCAAACCGATGGTTTGTGACACACCTTTACGCGTCTCTCGTTCGCTGCGCTCGCACGAAAGCTATAGCCTAACCGAAAACCAATCCATCTTCCGTTCATTATTCGATATGGTGGCGATATATTTCCAATTTGCGAACGTGTCTGATCGGTTGTGAGGTTGGACTAGATTTTTGCGAGCGAGCGGAGCGAGCGAGAAACGATCACAATTTCCAAGCTATACGTATACCATACATTGCCTTGTATAGTATTCGTGCTAGTACCTAATTTTGTCTGCCATTTCGGACATCACATTGCACTATACTATGAGGAAACGGTACTAATTATGTGAAACTGTTGGTAAACCGTAAACATTTGTCAGAATGGAATAGGATAAAGACTTTCGGCTCCTCGGGCTGGTGCGAATATTTCAATGTCCGTATGTGCCAAACCGTTGGTTTGTGACACACCTTTACGCGTCTCTCGCTCGCTGCGCTCGCACGAATGCTATAGCCTAACATAAACCAATCCATCTTCCGTTCATTATTCGATATGGTGGCGACATGTTTCGAATTTGCGAACGTGTGGCATCGGTTGTGAGGTTGGACCAGATTTTTACGAGCGAGCGGAGCGAGCGTGCAACGGTCACAATTTCCAAGCTATACATATACCTTATATTGCCTTCCATATATTTCGTGTTATTACCTAATTTTGTCAGCCATTTCGGACATCACATTGCACTGTACTATGAGGAAATAGTACTATTTATGTGAAACTATTCATAAACTGTAAACATGTGTCGGTAGGCAATAGGATAAATACTTCCGGCTCCTCGGGCTGGTGCGAATATTTCAATGTCCGTATGTGCTAAACCGTTGCTTTGTGACACACCTTTACGCGTCTCTCGCTCGCTGCGCTCGCTCGAATGCAATAGCCTAACCTAAATCCAATCCATCTTGCGTTCATTATTCGATATGGTGGCGACATATTTCGAATTTGCGAACGTGCCGGACCGGTTGTGAGGTTGGACTAGATTTTTGCGAGCGAGTGGAGCGAGCGAGCAACGATCACAATTTCCAAGCTATACATATACCTTATATTGCCCTGCATTTGTATCGTGTTATTACCTAATTTTGTCAGCCTTTTCGGACATCACATTGCCCTGTAGTATGTGGAAATAGTACTATTTATGTGAAACTATTCATAAACTGTAAACATATGTCAGTAGGCAATAGGATAAAGACTTCCGGCTGCTCGGGCTGATGCGAATATTTCAATGTCCGTATATGCCAAACCGTTGGTTTGTGACACACTTTTATGCGTCTCTAGCTCGCTGCGCTCGCTCGAAAGCTATAGCCTAACCTAAAACCAATCCATCTTTCGTTCATGATTCGATATGGTGGCGACATATTTCGAATTTGCGAACGTGCCGGATCGGTTGTGAGGTTGGACTAGATTTTTACGAGCGAGCGGAGCGAGCGAGCAACGATCACAATTTCCAAGCTATAGATATACCATACATTGCCTTGCATATATTTCGTGTTATTACCTAATTTTGTCAGAAATTTCTGACATCACATTGCACTTTACTATGTGGAAATAGTACTATTTATGTGAAACTATTCATAAACTGTAAACATTTGTCAGTAGGTAATTCGATAAAGACTTCCGGCTCCTCGGGCTGGTGCGAATATTTCAATGTCCGTATGTGCCAAACAGTTGGTTTGTGACAAACCTTTACGCGTCCCTCGCTCGCTGCGATCGCTCGAAAACTATTGCCCAACCTAAAACCAATCCATCTTGCGTTCATTATTCGATATGGTGGCGACATATTTCGAATTTGCGAACGTGTCGGATCGGTTGTGAGGTTGGACTAGATTTTTGCGAGCGAGTGGAGCGAGCGAGCAACGATCACCATTTCCAAGCTATACATATACCTTATATTGCCTTGCACATATTCTGTGTTATTACCTAATTTTGTCAGCCATTTCTGACATCACATTGCACTTTACTATGTGGAAATAGTACTATTTATGTGAAATTATTCATAAAATGTAAACATTTCTCAGTAGGCAAATCGATAAAGTCTTCCGGCTCCTCGGGCTGTTGCGAATATTTCAATGTCCGTATGTGCCAAACCGTTGGTTTGTGACACACCTTTACGCGTCTCTCGCTCGCTGTGAACGCTCGAAAGCTATAGCCTAACCTAAAACCATACATCTTGCGTTCATTATTCGATATGGTGGCGACATATTTCGAATTTGCGAACGTGTCGGATCGGTTGTGAGGTTGGGCTAGATTTTTACGAGCGAGCGGAGCGAGCGAGCAACGATCACAATTTCCAAGCTATACATATACCTTATATTGCCTTGCATATATTTCGTGTTATTACCTAATTTTGTCAGCCATTTCTGACATCACATTGCACTTTACTATGTGGAAATAGTACTATTTATGTGAAACTATTCATAAACTGTAAACATTTGTCAGTAGGCAATAGGATAAAGACTTTCGGCTCCTCGGGCTGGTGCGAATATTTCAATGTCCGTATGTGCCAAACCGTTGGTTTGTGACACACCTTTACGCGTCTCTCGCTCGCTGCGCTCGCACGAATGCTATAGCCTAACATAAACCAATCCATCTTCCGTTCATTATTCGATATGGTGGCGACATGTTTCGAATTTGCGAACGTGTGGCATCGGTTGTGAGGTTGGACCAGATTTTTACGAGCGAGCGGAGCGAGCGTGCAACGGTCACAATTTCCAAGCTATACATATACCTTATATTGCCTTCCATATATTTGGTGTTATTACCTAATTTTGTCAGCCATTTCGGACATCACATTGCACTGTACTATGAGGAAATAGTACTATTTATGTGAAACTATTCATAAACTGTAAACATGTGTCGGTAGGCAATAGGATAAATACTTCCGGCTCCTCGGGCTGGGGCGAATATTTCAATGTCTGTATGTGCCAAACCGTTGGTTTATGACACACCTATACGCGTCTCTCGCTCGCTGCGCTCGCTCGAAAACTATAGCCTAACCTAAAATCAATCCATCTTCCGTTCATTATTCGATATGATGGCGACATATTTCAAATTTGCGAACGTGTCGGATCGGTTGTGGGGTTGGACTAGATTTTTACGAGCGAGCGGAGCGAGCGAGCAACGGTCACTATTTCCAAGCTATACATATACCATATATTGTCTTGCATATATTTCGTGCTTGTACCTAATTTTGTCAGCCATTTCGGACATCACGTTGCACTGTACTATGAGGAAACGGTACTAATTATGTGAAACTATTGGTAAACCGTAAACATTTGTCAGAAGGCAATAGGATAAAGACTTCCGGCTCCTCGGGCTGGTGCGAATATATCAATATCCGTATGTGCCAAACCGATGGTTTGTGATACACCTTTCCGCGTCTCTCGTTCGCTGCGCTCGCACGAAAGCTATAGCCTAACCTAAAACCAATCCATCTTCCGTCATTCTTCGATATGGTGGCGACATATTTCGAATTTGCGAACGTGACGGATCGGTTGTGAGGTTGGACTAGATTTTTGCGAGCGAGCGGAGCGAGCGAGAAACGATCACAATTTCCAAGCTATACGTATACCATATATTGCCTTGTATAGTATTCGTAATAGTACCTAATTCTGTCTGCCATTTCGGACATCACATTGCACTGTACTATGAGGAAGCGGTACTAATTATGTGAAACTGTTGGTAAACCGTAAACATTTGTCAGAAGGGAATAGGATAAAGACTTTCGGCTCCTCGGGCTGGTGCGAATATTTCAATGTCCGTATGTGCCAAACCGTTGGTTTGTGACACACCTTTACGCGTCTCTCGCTCGCTGCGCTCGCACGAAAGCTATAGCCTAACATAAACCAATCCATCTTGCGTTCATTCTTCGATATGATGGCGACATATTTCAAATTTGCGAACGTGTCGGATCGGTTGTGGGGTTGGACTAGATTTTTACGAGCGAGCGGAGCGAGCGAGCAACGGTCACAATTTCCAAGCTATACATATACCATATATTGTCTTGCATATATTTCGTGCTTGTACCTAATTTTGTCAGCCATTTCGGACATCGCGTTGCACTGTACTACGAGGAAACGGTACTAATTATGTGAAACTATTGGTAAACCGTAAACATTTGTCAGAAGGCAATAGGATAAAGACTTCCGGCTCCTCGGGCTGGTGCGAATGTTTCAATGTCCGTATGTGCCAAACCGTTGGTTTGTGACACACCTTTACGCGTCCCTCGTTCGCTGCGCTCGCACGAAAGCTATAGCCTAACCTAAAACCAATCCATCTTCCGTTCATTATTCGATATTGTGGCGACATGTTTCAAATTTGCGAACGTGTCGGATCGGTTGTGAGGTTGGACTAGATTTTTTCGAGCGAGCGGAGCGAGCGAGCAACGATCACAATTTCCAACCTGTACATACACCTTATATTGCCTTGCATATATGTCGTGTTATTACCTAATTTTGTCAGCCATTTCGGACATCACGTTGCACTGTACTATGACGAAACGGTACTAATTATGTGAAAATATTCATAAACTGTAAATCATGTGTCGGTAGGCAATAGGATAAATACTTCCGGCTCCTCGGGCTGGTGCGAATATATCAATGTCCGTATGTGCCAAACCGATGGTTTATGACACACCTTTACGCGTCACTCGCTCGCGGCGCTCGCTCGAAAACTATAGCCTAACCTAAAACCAATCCATCTTGCGTTCATTATTCGATATGGTGGCGACATATTTCAAATTTGCGAACGTGTCGGATTGGTTGTGGGGTTGGACTAGATTTTTACGACCGAGCGGAGCGAGCGAGCAACGGTCACAATTTCCAAGCTATACATATACATTATATTGCCTTGCTTATATTTCTTATTATTACCTACTTTTGTCAGCCATTTTGGACATCACATTGCACTGTTATATGTGGAAATAGTACTATTTATGTGAAACTATTCATAAACTGTAAACATTTGTCAGTAGGAAATAGGATAAATACTTCCGGCTCCTCGGGCTGGTGCGAATGTTTCAATGTCCGTATGTGCCAAACCGTTGGTATGTGACACACATTTACGCGTCGCTCGCTCGCTGCGCTCGCTCGAAGACTATAGCCTAACCTAAAACCAATCCATCTTGCGTTCATTATTCGATATGATGGCGACATATTTCAAATTTGCGAACGTGTCGGATCGGTTGTGGGGTTGGACTGGATTTTTACGAGCGAGCGGAGCGAGCGAGCAACGGTCACAATTTCCAAGCTATACATATACCATATATTGTCTTGCATATATTTCGTGCGTGTACCTAATTTTGTCAGCCATTTCGGACATCACGTTGCACTGTACTATGAGGAAACGGTACTAATTATGTGAAGCTATTGGTAAACCGTAAACATTTGTCAGAAGGCAATAGGATAAAGACTTCCGGCTCCTCGGGCTGGTGCGAATATATCAATGTCCGTATGTGCCAAACCGATGGTTTGTGACACACCTTTACGCGTCTCTCGTTCGCTGCGCTCGCACGAAAGCTATAGCCTAACCGAAAACCAATCCATCTTCCGTTCATTATTCGATATGGTGGCGATATATTTCCAATTTGCGAACGTGTCTGATCGGTTGTGAGGTTGGACTAGATTTTTGCGAGCGAGCGGAGCGAGCGAGAAACGATCACAATTTCCAAGCTATACGTATACCATACATTGCCTTGTATAGTATTCGTGCTAGTACCTAATTTTGTCTGCCATTTCGGACATCACATTGCACTATACTATGAGGAAACGGTACTAATTATGTGAAACTGTTGGTAAACCGTAAACATTTGTCAGAATGGAATAGGATAAAGACTTTCGGCTCCTCGGGCTGGTGCGAATATTTCAATGTCCGCATGTGCCAAACCGTTGGTTTATGACACACCTTTACGCGTCTCTCGCTCGCGGCGCTCGCTCGAAAACTATAGCCTAACCTAAAACCAATCCATCTTGCGTTCATTATTCGATATGGTGGCGACATATTTCAAATTTGCGAACGTGTCGGATCGGTTGTGAGGTTGGACTAGATTTTTACGAGCGAGCGGAGCGAGCGAGCAACGGTCACAATTTCCAAGCTATACATATACCATATATTGTCTTGCATATATTTCGTGCTTGTACCTAATTTTGTCAGCCATTTCGGACATCACATTGCACTGTACTATGAGGAAATAGTACTATTTATGTGAAACTATTCATAAACTGTAAACATGTGTCGGTAGGCAATAGGATAAATACTTCCGGCTCCTCGGGCTGGTGCGAATATTTCAATGTCCGTATGTGCCAAACCGTTGGTTTATGACATACCTATACGCGTCTCTCGCTCGCTGCGCTCGCTCGAAGACTATAGCCTAACCTAAAACCAATCCATCTTGCGTTCATTATTCGATATGATGGCGACATATTTCAAATTTGCGAACGTGTCGGATCGGTTGTGGGGTTGGACTGGATTTTTACGAGCGAGCGGAGCGAGCGAGCAACGGTCACAATTTCCAAGCTATACATATACCATATATTGTCTTGCATATATTTCGTGCGTGTACCTAATTTTGTCAGCCATTTCGGACATCACGTTGCACTGTACTATGAGGAAACGGTACTAATTATGTGAAGCTATTGGTAAACCGTAAACATTTGTCAGAAGGCAATAGGATAAAGACTTCCGGCTCCTCGGGCTGGTGCGAATATATCAATGTCCGTATGTGCCAAACCGATGGTTTGTGACACACCTTTACGCGTCTCTCGTTCGCTGCGCTCGCACGAAAGCTATAGCCTAACCGAAAACCAATCCATCTTCCGTTCATTATTCGATATGGTGGCGATATATTTCCAATTTGCGAACGTGTCTGATCGGTTGTGAGGTTGGACTAGATTTTTGCGAGCGAGGGGAGCGAGCGAGAAACGATCACAATTTACAAGCTATACGTATACCATATATTGCCTTGTATAGTATTCGTGCTAGTACCTAATTTTGTCTGCCATTTCGGACATCACATTGCACTGTACTATGAGGAAATAGTACTATTTATGTGAAACTATTCATAAACTGTAAACATGTGTCGGTAGGCAATAGGATAAATACTTCCGGCTCCTCGGGCTGGTGCGAATATTTCAATGTCCGTATGTGCTAAACCGTTGCTTTGTGACACACCTTTACGCGTCTCTCGCTCGCTGCGCTCGCTCGAATGCAATAGCCTAACCTAAATCCAATCCATCTTGCGTTCATTATTCGATATGGTGGCGACATATTTCGAATTTGCGAACGTGCCGGATCGGTTGTGAGGTTGGACTAGATTTTTGCGAGCGAGTGGAGCGAGCGAGCAACGATCACAATTTCCAAGCTATACATATACCATATATTGTCTTGCATATATTTCGTGCTTGTACCTAATTTTGTCAGCCATTTCGGACATCACGTTGCACTGTACTATGAGGAAACGGTACTAATTATGTGAAACTATTGGTAAACCGTAAACATTTGTCAGAAGGCAATAGGATAAAGACTTCCGGCACCTCGGGCTAGTGCGAATATATCAATGTCCGTATGTGCCAAACCGATGGTTTGTGACACACCTTTACGCGTCTCTCGTTCGCTGCGCACGCTCGAAAGCTATAGCCTAACCTAAAACCAATCCATCTTCCGTTCATTATTCGATATGGTGGCGACATATTTCAAATTTGCGAACGTGTGGGATCGGTTGTGAGGTTGGACTAGATTTTTACGAGCGAGCGGAGCGAGCGAGCAACGGTCACAATTTCCAAGCTATACATATACCTTATATTGCCTTCCATATATTTCGTGTTATTACCTAATTTTTTCAGCCATTTCGGACATCACATTGCACTGTACTATGAGGAAATAGTACTATTTATGTGAAACTATTCATAAACTGTAAACATGTGTCGGTAGGCAATAGGATAAATACTTCCGGTTCCTCGGGCTGGTGCGAATATTTCAATGTCCGTATGTGCCAAACCGTTGGTTTATGACACACCTATACGCGTCTCTCGCTCGCTGCGCTCGCTCGAAAACTATAGCCTAACCTAAAACCAATCCATCTTGCGTTCATTATTCGATATGATGGCGACATATTTCAAATTTGCGAACGTGTGGGATCGGTTGTGAGGTTGGACTAGATTTTTACGAGCGAGCGGAGCGAGCTAGCAACGGTCACAATTTCCAAGCAATACATATACCTTATATTGCCTTCCATATATTTCGTGTTATTACCTAATTTTGTCAGCCATTTCGGACATCACATTGCACTGTACTATGAGGAGATAGTACTATTTAAGTGAAACTATTCATAAACTGTAAACATGTGTCGGTAGGCAATAGGATAAATACTTCCGGCTCCTCGGGCTGGTGCGAATATTTCAATGTCCGTATGTGCCAAACCGTTGGTTTATGACACACATTTACGCGTCTCTCGCTCGCGGCGCTCGCTCGAAAACTATAGCCTAACCTAAAACCAATCCATCTTGCGTTCATTATTCGATATGATGGCGACATATTTCAAATTTGCGAACCTGTCGGATCGGTTGTGAGGTTGGACTAGATTTTTACGAGCGAGCGGAGCGAGCGAGCAACGGTCACAATTTCCAAGCTATACATATACCATATATTGTCTTGCATATATTTCGTGCTTGTACCTAATTTTGTCAGCCATTTCGGACATCACGTTGCACTGTACTATGAGGAAACGGTACTAATTATGTGAAACTATTGGTAAACCGTAAACATTTGTCAGAAGGCAATAGGATAAAGACTTCGTGCTCCTCGGGCTGGTGCGAATATATCAATGTCCGTATGTGCCAAACCGATGGTTTGTGACACACCTTTACGCGTCTCTCGCTCGCGGCGCTCGCTCGAAAACTATAGCCTAACCTAAAACCAATCCATCTTGCGTTCATTATTCGATATGATGGCGACATATTTCAAATTTGCGAACGTGTCGGATCGGTTGTGAGGTTGGACTAGATTTTTACGAGCGAGCGGAGCGAGCGAGCAATGGTCACAATTTCCAAGCTATACATATACCATATATTGTCTTGCATATATTTCGTGCTTGTACCTAATTTTGTCAGCCATTTCGGACATCACGTTGCACTGTACTATGAGGAAACGGTACTAATTATGTGAAACTATTGGTAAGCCGTAAACATTTGTCAGAAGGCAATAGGATAAAGACTTCCGGCACCTCGGGCTGGTGCGAATATATCAATGTCCGTATGTGCCAAACCGATGGTTTGTGACACACCTTTACGCGTCTCTCGTTCGCTGCGCACGCACGAAAGCTATAGCCTAACCTAAAACCAATCCATCTTCCGTTCATTATTCGATATGGTGGCGACATATTTCAAATTTGCGAACGTGTGGGATCGGTTGTGAGGTTGGACTTGATTTTTACGAGCGAGCGGAGCGAGCGAGCAACGGTCACAATTTCCAAGCTATACATATACCTTATATTGCCTTCCATATATTTCGTGTTATTACCTAATTTTGTCAGCCATTTCGGACATCACATTGCACTGTACTATGAGGAAATAGTACTATTTATGAAACTATTCATAAACTGTAAACATGTGTCGGTAGGCAATAGGATAAATACTTCCGGTTCCTCGGGCTGGTGCGAATATTTCAATGTCCGTATGTGCCAAACCGTTGGTTTATGACACACCTATACGCGTCTCTCGCTCGCTGCGCTCGCTCGAAAACTATAGCCTAACCTAAAACCAATCCATCTTGCGTTCATTATTCGATATGATGGCGACATATTTCAAATTTGCGAACGTGTGGGATCGGTTGTGAGGTTGGACTAGATTTTTACGAGCGAGCGGAGCGAGCGAGCAACGGTCACAATTTCCAAGCAATACATATACCTTATATTGCCTTCCATATATTTCGTGTTATTACATAATTTTGTCAGCCATTTCGGACATCACATTGCACTGTACTATGAGGAAATAGTACTATTTATGTGAAACTATTCATAAACTGTAAACATGTGTCGGTAGGCAATAGGATAAATACTTCCGGCTCCTCGGTTGGTGCGAATATTTCAATGTCCGTATGCGCCAAACCGTTTGTTTATGACACACATTTACGCGTCTCTCGCTCGCGGCGCTCGCTCGAAAACTATAGCCTAACCTAAAACCAATCCATCTTGCGTTCATTATTCGATATGACGGCCACATATTTCAAATTTGCGAACGTGTCGGATCGGTTGTGAGGGTGGACTAGATTTTTACGAGCGAGCGGAGCGAGCGAGCAACGGTCACAATTTCCAAGCTAAACATATACCTTATATTGCCTTTCATATATTTCGTGTTATTACCTAATTTTGTCAGCCATTTCGGACATCACGTTGCACTGTACTATGAGGAAACGGTACTAATTATGTGAAACTATTGGTAAACCGTAAACATTTGTCAGAAGGCAATAGGATAAAGACTTCCGGCTCCTCGGGCTGGTGCGAATATTTCAATGTCCGTATGTGCCAAACCGTTGGTTTGTGACACACCTTTACGCGTCTCTCGCTCGCGGCGCTCGCTCGAAAACTATAGCCTAACCTAAAACCAATCCACCTTGCGTTCATTATTCGATATGATGGCGACATATTCCAAATTTGCGAACGTGTCGGATCGGTTGTGAGGTTGGACTAGATTTTTACGAGCGAGCGGAGCGAGCGTGCAACGGTCACAATTTCCAAGCTATACATATACCATATATTGTCTTGCATATATTTCGTGCTTGTACCTAATTTTGTCAGCCATTTCGGACATCACGTTGCACTGTACTATGAGGAAACGGTACTAATTATGTGAAACTATTGGTAAACCGTAAACATGTGTCGGTAGGCAATAGGATAAATACTTCCGGCTCCTCGGGCTGGTGCGAATATTTCAATGTCCGTATGTGCCAAACCGTTGGTTTATCACACCTTTACGCGTCTCTCGCTCGCGGCGCTCGCTCGAAAACTATAGCCTAACCTAAAACCAATCCATCTTGCGTTCATTATTCGATATGATGGCGACATATTTCAAATTTGCGAACGTGTCGGATCGGTTATGGGGTTGGACTAGATTTTTACGAGCGAGCGGAGCGAGCGAGCAACGGTCACAATTTCCAAGCTATACATATACCATATATTGTCTTGTATCTATTTCGTGCTTGTACCTAATTTTGTCTGCCATTTCGGACATCACATTGCACTGTACTATGAGGAAATAGTACTATTTATGTGTAACTATTCATAAACTGTAAACATGTGTCGGTAGGCAATAGGATAAATACTTCCGGCTCCTCGGGCTGGTGCGAATATTTCAATATCCGTATGTGCCAAACCGTTGGTTTATCACATCTTTACGCGTCTCTCGCTCGCGGCGCTCGCTCGAAAACTATAGCCTAACCTAAAACCAATCCATCTTGCGTTCATTATTCGATATGATGGCGACATATTTCAAATTTGCGAACCTGTCGGATCGGTTGTGAGGTTGGACTAGATTTTTACGAGCGAGCGGAGCGAGCGAGCAACGGTCACAATTTCCAAGCTATACATATACCATATATTGTCTTGCATATATTTCGTGCTTGTACCTAATTTTGTCAGCCATTTCGGACATCACGTTGCACTGTACTATGAGGAAACGGTACTAATTATGTGAAACTATTGGTAAACCGTAAACATTTGTCAGAAGGCAATAGGATAAAGACTTCGGGCTCCTCGGGCTGGTGCGAATATATCAATGTCCGTATGTGCCAAACCGATGGTTTGTGACACACCTTTACGCGTCTCTCTTTCGCTGCGCACGCACGAAAGCTATAGCGTAACCTAAAACCAATCCATCTTCCGTTCATTATTCGATATGGTGGCGACATATTTCAAATTTGCGAACGTGTGGGATCGGTTGTGAGGTTGGACTAGATTTTTACGAGCTAGCGGAGCGAGCGAGCGACGGTCACAATTTCCAAGCTATACATATACCTTATATTGCCTTCCATATATTTCGTGTTATTACCTAATTTTGTCAGCCATTTCGGACATCACATTGCACTGTACTATGAGGAAATAGTACTATTTATGTGAAACTATTCATAAACTGTAAACATGTGTCGGTAGGCAATAGGATAAATACTTCCGGCTCCTCGGGCTGGTGCGAATATTTCGATGTCCGTATGCGCCAATCCGTTTGTTTATGACACACATTTACGCGTCTCTCGCTCGCGGCGCTCGCTCGAAAACTATAGCCTAACCTAAAACCAATCCATCTTGCGTTCATTATTCGATATGACGGCCACATATTTCAAATTTGCGAACGTGTCGGATCGGTTGTGAGGGTGGACTAGATTTTTACGAGCGAGCGGAGCGAGCGAGCAACGGTCACCATTTCCAAGCTATACATATACCATATATTGTCTTGCATATATTTCGTGCTTGTACCTAATTTTGTCAGCCATTTCGGACATCACGTTGCACTGTACTATGAGGAAACGGTACTAATTATGTGAAACTATTGGTAAACCGTAAACATTTGTCAGAAGGCAATAGGATAAAGACTTCCGGCTCCTCGGGCTGGTGCGAATATTTCAATGTCCGTATGTGCCAAACCGTTGGTTTATGACACACCTATACGCGTCTCTCGCTCGCTGCGCTCGCTCGAAAACTATAGCCTAACCTAAAACCAATCCATCTTGCGTTCATTATTCGATATGATGGCGACATATTTCAAATTTGCGAACGTGTCGGATCGGTTGTGGGGTTGGACTAGATTTTTACGAGCGAGCGCAGCGAGCGAGCAACGGTCACAATTTCCAAGCTATACATATACCATATATTGTCTTGCATATATTTCGTGCTTGTACCTAATTTTGTCAGCCATTTCGGACATCACATTGCACTGTACTATGAGGAAATAGCACTATTTATGTGAAACTATTCATAAACTGTAAACATGTGTCGGTAGGCAATAGGATAAATACTTCCGGCTCCTCGGGCTGGTGCGAATATTTCAATGTCCGTATGTGCCAAACCGTTGGTTTATCACACCCTTACGCGTCTCTCGCTCGCGGCGCTCGCTCGAAAACTATAGCCTAACCTAAAACCAATCCATCTTGCGTTCATTATTCGATATGATGGCGACATATTTCAAATTTGCGAACGTGTCGGATCGGTTGTGAGGTTGGACTAGATTTTTACGAGCGAGCGGAGCGAGCGTGCAACGGTCACAATTTCCAAGCTATACATATACCATATATTGTCTTGCATATATTTCTTATTATTACCTACTTTTGTCAGCCATTTCGGACATCGCGTTGCACTGTACTATGAGGAAACGGTACTAATTATGTGAAACTATTGGTAAACCGTAAACATTTGTCAGAAGGCAATAGGATAAAGACTTCCGGCTCCTCGGGCTGGTGCGAATGTTTCAATGTCCGTATGTGCCAAACCGTTGGTTTGTGACACACCTTTACGCGTCCCTCGTTCGCTGCGCTCGCACGAAAGCTATAGCCTAACCTAAAACCAATCCATCTTGCGTTCAGTATTCGATATGATGGCGACATATTTCAAATTTGCGAACGTGTCGGATCGGTTGTGGTGTTGGACTAGATTTTTACGACCGAGCGGAGCGAGCGAGCAACGGTCACAATTTCCAAGCTATACATATACATTATATTGCCTTGCTTATATTTCTTATTATTACCTACTTTTGTCAGCCATTTTGGACATCACATTGCACTGTTATATGTGGAAATAGTACTATTTATGTGAAACTATTCATAAACTGTAAACATTTGTCAGTAGGAAATAGGATAAAGACTTCCGGCTCCTCGGGCTGGTGCGAATGTTTCAATGTCCGTATGTGCCAAACCGTTGGTATGTGACACACATTTACGCGTCGCTCGCTCGCTGCGCTCGCTCGAAGACTATAGCCTAACCTAAAACCAATCCATCTTGCGTTCATTATTCGATATGGTGGCGACATATTTCAAATTTGCGAACGTGACGGATCGGTTGTGAGATTGGACTAGATTTTTACGAGCGAGCGGAGCGAGCGAGCAACGGTCACAATTTCCAAGCTATACATATACCATATATTGCCTTGCATAGTTTTCGTGCTAGTACCTAATTTTGTCTGCCATTTCGGACATCACATTGCACTGTACTATGAGGAAACGGTACTTATTATGTGAAACTGTTGGTAAACCGTAAACATTTGTCAGAAGGCAATAGGATAAAGACTTCCGGCTCCTCGGGCTGGTGCGAATATTTCAATGTCCGTATGTGCCAAACCGTTGGTTTATGACATACCTATACGCGTCTCTCGCTCGCTGCGCTCGCTCGAAGACTATAGCCTAACCTAAAACCAATCCATCTTGCGTTCATTATTCGATATGATGGCGACATATTTCAAATTTGCGAACGTGTCGGATCGGTTGTGGGGTTGGACTGGATTTTTACGAGCGAGCGGAGCGAGCGAGCAACGGTCACAATTTCCAAGCTATACATATACCATATATTGTCTTGCATATATTTCGTGCGTGTACCTAATTTTGTCAGCCATTTCGGACATCACATTGCACTGTACTATGAGGAAATAGTACTATTTATGTGTAACTATTCATAAACTGTAAACATGTGTCGGTAGGCAATAGGATAAATACTTCCGGCTCCTCGGGCTGGTGCGAATATTTCAATGTCCGTATGTGCCAAACCGTTGGTTTATCACACCTTTACGCGTCTCTCGCTCGCGGCGCTCGCTCGAAAACTATAGCCTAACCTAAAACCAATCCATCTTCCGTTCATTATTCGATATGGTGGCGATATATTTCCAATTTGCGAACGTGTCTGATCGGTTGTGAGGTTGGACTAGATTTTTGCGAGCGAGCGGAGCGAGCGAGAAACGATCACAATTTCCAAGCTATACGTATACCATATATTGCCTTGTATAGTATTCGTGCTAGTACCTAATTTTGTCTGCCATTTCGGACATCACATTGCACTATACTATGAGGAAACGGTACTAATTATGTGAAACTGTTGGTAAACCGTAAACATTTGTCAGAATGGAATAGGATAAAGACTTTCGGCTCCTCGGGCTGGTGCGAATATTTCAATGTCCGTATGTGCCAAACCGTTGGTTTGTGACACACCTTTACGCGTCTCTCGCTCGCTGCGCTCGCACGAATGCTATAGCCTAACATAAACCAATCCATCTTCCGTTCATTATTCGATATGGTGGCGACATGTTTCGAATTTGCGAACGTGTGGCATCGGTTGTGAGGTTGGACCAGATTTTTACGAGCGAGCGGAGCGAGCGTGCAACGGTCACAATTTCCAAGCTATACATATACCTTATATTGCCTTCCATATATTTCGTGTTATTACCTAATTTTGTCAGCCATTTCGGACATCACATTGCACTGTACTATGAGGAAATAGTACTATTTATGTGAAACTATTCATAAACTGTAAACATGTGTCGGTAGGCAATAGGATAAATACTTCCGGCTCCTCGGGCTGGGGCGAATATTTCAATGTCTGCATGTGCCAAACCGTTGGTTTATGACACACCTATACGCGTCTCTCGCTCGCTGCGCTCGCTCGAAAACTATTGCCAAACCTAAAATCAATCCATCTTCCGTTCATTATTCGATATGATGGCGACATATTTCAAATTTGCGAACGTGTCGGATCGGTTGTGGGGTTGGACTAGATTTTTACGAGCGAGCGGAGCGAGCGAGCAACGGTCACAATTTCCAAGCTATACATATACCATATATTGTCTTGCATATATTTCGTGCTTGTACCTAATTTTGTCAGCCATTTCGGACATCACGTTGCACTGTACTATGAGGAAACGGTACTAATTATGTGAAACTATTGGTAAACCGTAAACATTTGTCAGAAGGCAATAGGATAAAGACTTCCGGCTCCTCGGGCTGGTGCGAATATATCAATATCCGTATGTGCCAAACCGATGGTTTGTGATACACCTTTCCGCGTCTCTCGTTCGCTGCGCTCGCACGAAAGCTATAGCCTAACCTAAAACCAATCCATCTTCCGTCATTCTTCGATATGGTGGCGACATATTTCGAATTTGCGAACGTGACGGATCGGTTGTGAGGTTGGACTAGATTTTTGCGAGCGAGCGGAGCGAGCGAGAAACGATCACAATTTCCAAGCTATACGTATACCATATATTGCCTTGTATAGTATTCGTAATAGTACCTAATTTTGTCTGCCATTTCGGACATCACATTGCACTGTACTATGAGGAAACGGTACTAATTATGTGAAACTGTTGGTAAACCGTAAACATTTGTCAGAAGGGAATAGGATAAAGACTTTCGGCTCCTCGGGCTGGTGCGAATATTTCAATGTCCGTATGTGCCAAACCGTTGGTTTGTGACACACCTTTACGCGTCTCTCGCTCGCTGCGCTCGCACGAAAGCTATAGCCTAACATAAACCAATCCATCTTGCGTTCATTCTTCGATATGATGGCGACATATTTCAAATTTGCGAACGTGTCGGATCGGTTGTGGGGTTGGACTAGATTTTTACGAGCGAGCGGAGCGAGCGAGCAACGGTCACAATTTCCAAGCTATACATATACCATATATTGTCTTGCATATATTTCGTGCTTGTACCTAATTTTGTCAGCCATTTCGGACATCACGTTGCACTGTACTATGAGGAAATAGTACTATTTATGTGTAACTATTCATAAACTGTAAACATGTGTCGGTAGGCAATAGGATAAATACTTCCGGCTCCTCGGGCTGGTGCGAATATTTCAATGTCCGTATGTGCCAAACCGTTGGTTTATCACACCTTTACGCGTCTCTCGCTCGCGGCGCTCGCTCGAAAACTATAGCCTAACCTAAAACCAATCCATCTTCCGTTCATTATTCGATATGGTGGCGATATATTTCCAATTTGCGAACGTGTCTGATCGGTTGTGAGGTTGGACTAGATTTTTGCGAGCGAGCGGAGCGAGCGAGAAACGATCACAATTTCCAAGCTATACGTATACCATATATTGCCTTGTATAGTATTCGTGCTAGTACCTAATTTTGTCTGCCATTTCGGACATCACATTGCACTATACTATGAGGAAACGGTACTAATTATGTGAAACTGTTGGTAAACCGTAAACATTTGTCAGAATGGAATAGGATAAAGACTTTCGGCTCCTCGGGCTGGTGCGAATATTTCAATGTCCGTATGTGCCAAACCGTTGGTTTGTGACACACCTTTACGCGTCTCTCGCTCGCTGCGCTCGCACGAATGCTATAGCCTAACATAAACCAATCCATCTTCCGTTCATTATTCGATATGGTGGCGACATGTTTCGAATTTGCGAACGTGTGGCATCGGTTGTGAGGTTGGACCAGATTTTTACGAGCGAGCGGAGCGAGCGTGCAACGGTCACAATTTCCAAGCTATACATATACCTTATATTGCCTTCCATATATTTCGTGTTATTACCTAATTTTGTCAGCCATTTCGGACATCACATTGCACTGTACTATGAGGAAATAGTACTATTTATGTGAAACTATTCATAAACTGTAAACATGTGTCGGTAGGCAATAGGATAAATACTTCCGGCTCCTCGGGCTGGGGCGAATATTTCAATGTCTGTATGTGCCAAACCGTTGGTTTATGACACACCTATACGCGTCTCTCGCTCGCTGCGCTCGCTCGAAAACTATTGCCAAACCTAAAATCAATCCATCTTCCGTTCATTATTCGATATGATGGCGACATATTTCAAATTTGCGAACGTGTCGGATCGGTTGTGGGGTTGGACTAGATTTTTACGAGCGAGCGGAGCGAGCGAGCAACGGTCACAATTTCCAAGCTATACATATACCATATATTGTCTTGCATATATTTCGTGCTTGTACCTAATTTTGTCAGCCATTTCGGACATCACGTTGCACTGTACTATGAGGAAACGGTACTAATTATGTGAAACTATTGGTAAACCGTAAACATTTGTCAGAAGGCAATAGGATAAAGACTTCCGGCCCCTCGGGCTGGTGCGAATATATCAATATCCGTATGTGCCAAACCGATGGTTTGTGATACACCTTTCCGCGTCTCTCGTTCGCTGCGCTCGCACGAAAGCTATAGCCTAACCTAAAACCAATCCATCTTCCGTCATTCTTCGATATGGTGGCGACATATTTCGAATTTGCGAACGTGACGGATCGGTTGTGAGGTTGGACTAGATTTTTGCGAGCGAGCGGAGCGAGCGAGAAACGATCACAATTTCCAAGCTATACGTATACCATATATTGCCTTGTATAGTATTCGTAATAGTACCTAATTTTGTCTGCCATTTCGGACATCACATTGCACTGTACTATGAGGAAACGGTACTAATTATGTGAAACTGTTGGTAAACCGTAAACATTTGTCAGAAGGGAATAGGATAAAGACTTTCGGCTCCTCGGGCTGGTGCGAATATTTCAATGTCCGTATGTGCCAAACCGTTGGTTTGTGACACACCTTTACGCGTCTCTCGCTCGCTGCGCTCGCACGAAAGCTATAGCCTAACATAAACCAATCCATCTTGCGTTCATTCTTCGATATGATGGCGACATATTTCAAATTTGCGAACGTGTCGGATCGGTTGTGGGGTTGGACTAGATTTTTACGAGCGAGCGGAGCGAGCGAGCAACGGTCACAATTTCCAAGCTATACATATACCATATATTGTCTTGCATATATTTCGTGCTTGTACCTAATTTTGTCAGCCATTTCGGACATCACGTTGCACTGTACTATGAGGAAACGGTACTAATTATGTGAAACTATTGGTAAACCGTAAACATTTGTCAGAAGGCAATAGGATAAAGACATCCGGCTCCTCGGGCTGGCGCGAATATATCAATGTCCGTATGTGCCAAACCGATGGTTTGTGACACACCTTTACGCGTCTCTCGTTCGCTGCGCTCGCACGAAAGCTATAGCCTGACCTAAAACCAATCCATCTTCCGTTCATTATTCGATATGGTGGCGACATATTTCAAATTTGCGAACGTGTGGGATCGGTTGTGAGGTTGGACTAGATTTTTACGAGCGAGCGGAGCGAGCGTGCAACGGTCACAATTTCCAAGCTATACATATACCATATATTGTCTTGCATATATTTCTTATTATTACCTACTTTTGTCAGCCATTTCGGACATCGCGTTGCACTGTACTATGAGGAAACGGTACTAATTATGTGAAACTATTGGTAAACCGTAAACATTTGTCAGAAGGCAATAGGATAAAGACTTCCGGCTCCTCGTGCTGGTGCGAATGTTTCAATGTCCGTATGTGCCAAACCGTTGGTTTGTGACACACCTTTACGCGTCCCTCGTTCGCTGCGCTCGCACGAAAGCTATAGCCTAACCTAAAACCAATCCATCTTGCGTTCAGTATTCGATATGATGGCGACATATTTCAAATTTGCGAACGTGTCGGATCGGTTGTGGTGTTGGACTAGATTTTTACGACCGAGCGGAGCGAGCGAGCAACGGTCACAATTTCCAAGCTATACATATACATTATATTGCCTTGCTTATATTTCTTATTATTACCTACTTTTGTCAGCCATTTTGGACATCACATTGCACTGTTATATGTGGAAATAGTACTATTTATGTGAAACTATTCATAAACTGTAAACATTTGTCAGTAGGAAATAGGATAAAGACTTCCGGCTCCTCGGGCTGGTGCGAATGTTTCAATGTCCGTATGTGCCAAACCGTTGGTATGTGACACACATTTACGCGTCGCTCGCTCGCTGCGCTCGCTCGAAGACTATAGCCTAACCTAAAACCAATCCATCTTGCGTTCATTATTCGATATGGTGGCGACATATTTCAAATTTGCGAACGTGACGGATCGGTTGTGAGATTGGACTAGATTTTTACGAGCGAGCGGAGCGAGCGAGCAACGGTCACAATTTCCAAGCTATACATATACCATATATTGCCTTGCATAGTTTTCGTGCTAGTACCTAATTTTGTCTGCCATTTCGGACATCACATTGCACTGTACTATGAGGAAACGGTACTTATTATGTGAAACTGTTGGTAAACCGTAAACATTTGTCAGAAGGCAATAGGATAAAGACTTCCGGCTCCTCGGGCTGGTGCGAATATTTCAATGTCCGTATGTGCCAAACCGTTGGTTTATGACATACCTATACGCGTCTCTCGCTCGCTGCGCTCGCTCGAAGACTATAGCCTAACCTAAAACCAATCCATCTTGCGTTCATTATTCGATATGATGGCGACATATTTCAAATTTGCGAACGTGTCGGATCGGTTGTGGGGTTGGACTGGATTTTTACGAGCGAGCGGAGCGAGCGAGCAACGGTCACAATTTCCAAGCTATACATATACCATATATTGTCTTGCATATATTTCGTGCGTGTACCTAATTTTGTCAGCCATTTCGGACATCACATTGCACTGTACTATGAGGAAATAGTACTATTTATGTGTAACTATTCATAAACTGTAAACATGTATCGGTAGGCAATAGGATAAATACTTCCGGCACCTCGGGCTGGTGCGAATATTTCAATGTCCGTATGTGCCAAACCGTTGGTTTATCACACCTTTACGCGTCTCTCGCTCGCGGCGCTCGCTCGAAAACTATAGCCTAACCTAAAACCAATCCATCTTCCGTTCATTATTCGATATGGTGGCGATATATTTCCAATTTGCGAACGTGTCTGATCGGTTGTGAGGTTGGACTAGATTTTTGCGAGCGAGCGGAGCGAGCGAGAAACGATCACAATTTCCAAGCTATACGTATACCATATATTGCCTTGTATAGTATTCGTGCTAGTACCTAATTTTGTCTGCCATTTCGGACATCACATTGCACTATACAATGAGGAAACGGTACTAATTATGTGAAACTGTTGGTAAACCGTAAACATTTGTCAGAATGGAATAGGATAAAGACTTTCGGCTCCTCGGGCTGGTGCGAATATTTCAATGTCCGTATGTGCCAAACCGTTGGTTTGTGACACACCTTTACGCGTCTCTCGCTCGCTGCGCTCGCACGAATGCTATAGCCTAACATAAACCAATCCATCTTCCGTTCATTATTCGATATGGTGGCGACATGTTTCGAATTTGCGAACGTGTGGCATCGGTTGTGAGGTTGGACCAGATTTTTACGAGCGAGCGGAGCGAGCGTGCAACGGTCACAATTTCCAAGCTATACATATACCTTATATTGCCTTCCATATATTTCGTGTTATTACCTAATTTTGTCAGCCATTTCGGACATCACATTGCACTGTACTATGAGGAAATAGTACTATTTATGTGAAACTATTCATAAACTGTAAACATGTGTCGGTAGGCAATAGGATAAATACTTCCGGCTCCTCGGGCTGGGGCGAATATTTCAATGTCTGTATGTGCCAAACCGTTGGTTTATGACACACCTATACGCGTCTCTCGCTCGCTGCGCTCGCTCGAAAACTATTGCCTAACCTAAAATCAATCCATCTTCCGTTCATTATTCGATATGATGGCGACATATTTCAAATTTGCGAACGTGTCGGATCGGTTGTGGGGTTGGACTAGATTTTTACGAGCGAGCGGAGCGAGCGAGCAACGGTCACAATTTCCAAGCTATACATATACCATATATTGTCTTGCATATATTTCGTGCTTGTACCTAATTTTGTCAGCCATTTCGGACATCACGTTGCACTGTACTATGAGGAAACGGTACTAATTATGTGAAACTATTGGTAAACCGTAAACATTTGTCAGAAGGCAATAGGATAAAGACTTCCGGCTCCTCGGGCTGGTGCGAATATATCAATATCCGTATGTGCCAAACCGATGGTTTGTGATACACCTTTCCGCGTCTCTCGTTCGCTGCGCTCGCACGAAAGCTATAGCCTAACCTAAAACCAATCCATCTTCCGTCATTCTTCGATATGGTGGCGACATATTTCGAATTTGCGAACGTGACGGATCGGTTGTGAGGTTGGACTAGATTTTTGCGAGCGAGCGGAGCGAGCGAGAAACGATCACAATTTCCAAGCTATACGTATACCATATATTGCCTTGTATAGTATTCGTAATAGTACCTAATTTTGTCTGCCATTTCGGACATCACATTGCACTGTACAATGAGGAAACGGTACTAATTATGTGAAACTGTTGGTAAACCGTAAACATTTGTCAGAAGGGAATAGGATAAAGACTTTCGGCTCCTCGGGCTGGTGCGAATATTTCAATGTCCGTATGTGCCAAACCGTTGGTTTGTGACACACCTTTACGCGTCTCTCGCTCGCTGCGCTCGCACGAAAGCTATAGCCTAACATAAACCAATCCATCTTGCGTTCATTCTTCGATATGATGGCGACATATTTCAAATTTGCGAACGTGTCGGATCGGTTGTGGGGTTGGACTAGATTTTTACGAGCGAGCGGAGCGAGCGAGCAACGGTCACAATTTCCAAGCTATACATATACCATATATTGTCTTGCATATATTTCGTGCTTGTACCTAATTTTGTCAGCCATTTCGGACATCACGTTGCACTGTACTATGAGGAAACGGTACTAATTATGTGAAACTATTGGTAAACCGTAAACATTTGTCAGAAGGCAATAGGATAAAGACTTCCGGCTCCTCGGGCTGGCGCGAATATATCAATGTCCGTATGTGCCAAACCGATGGTTTGTGACACACCTTTACGCGTCTCTCGTTCGCTGCGCTCGCACGAAAGCTATAGCCTGACCTAAAACCAATCCATCTTCCGTTCATTATTCGATATGGTGGCGACATATTTCAAATTCGCGAACGTGTGGGATCGGTTGTGAGGTTGGACTAGATTTTTACAAGCGAGCGGAGCGAGCGAGCAACGGTCACAATTTCCAAGCTATACATTATACCTTATATTGCCTTCCATATATTTCGTGTTATTTCCTAATTTTGTCAGCCATTTCGGACATCACATTGCACTGTACTATGAGGAAATAGTACTATTTATGTGAAACTATTCATAAACTGTAAACATGTGTCAGTAGGCAATAGGATAAATACTTCCGGCTCCTCGGGCTGGTGCGAATATTTCAATGTCCGTATGTGCCAAACCGTTGGTTTATGACACACCTTTACGCGTCACTCGCTCGCGGCGCTCGCTCGAAAACTATAGCCTAACCTAAAACCAATCCATCTTGCGTTCATTATTCGATATGGTGGCGACATATTTCAAATTTGCGAACGTGTCGGATCGGTTGTGGGGTTGGACTAGATTTTTACGACCGAGCGGAGCGAGCGAGCAACGGTCACAATTTCCAAGCTATACATATACATTATATTGCCTTGCTTATATTTCTTATTATTACCTACTTTTGTCAGCCATTTTGGACATCACATTGCACTGTTATATGTGGAAATAGTACTATTTATGTGAAACTATTCATAAACTGTAAACATTTGTCAGTAGGAAATAGGATAAATACTTCCGGCTCCTCGGGCTGGTGCGAATGTTTCAATGTCCGTATGTGCCAAACCGTTGGTATGTGACACACATTTACGCGTCGCTCGCTCGCTGCGCTCGCTCGAAGACTATAGCCTAACCTAAAACCAACCCATCTTGCGTTCATTATTCGATATGGTGGCGACATATTTCAAATTTGCGAACGTGACGGATCGGTTGTGAGATTGGACTAGATTTTTACGAGCGAGCGGAGCGAGCGAGCAACGGTCACAATTTCCAAGCTATACATATACCATATATTGCCTTGCATAGTTTTCGTGCTAGTACCTAATTTTGTCTGCCATTTCGGACATCACATTGCACTGTACTATGAGGAAACGGTACTTATTATGTGAAACTGTTGGTAAACCGTAAACATTTGTCAGAAGGCAATAGGATAAAGACTTCCGGCTCCTCGGGCTGGTGCGAATATTTCAATGTCCGCATGTGCCAAACCGTTGGTTTATGACACACCTTTACGCGTATCTCGCTCGCGGCGCTCGCTCGAAAACTATAGCCTAACCTAAAACCAATCCATCTTGCGTTCATTATTCGATATGGTGGCGACATATTTCAAATTTGCGAACGTGTCGGATCGGTTGTGAGGTTGGACTAGATTTTTACGAGCGAGCGGAGCGAGCGAGCAACGGTCACAATTTCCAAGCTATACATATACCATATATTGTCTTGCATATATTTCGTGCTTGTACCTAATTTTGTCAGCCATTTCGGACATCACATTGCACTGTACTATGAGGAAATAGTACTATTTATGTGAAACTATTCATAAACTGTAAACATGTGTCGGTAGGCAATAGGATAAATACTTCCGGCTCCTCGGGCTGGTGCGAATATTTCAATGTCCGTATGTGCCAAACCGTTGGTTTATGACATACCTATACGCGTCTCTCGCTCGCTGCGCTCGCTCGAAGACTATAGCCTAACCTAAAACCAATCCATCTTGCGTTCATTATTCGATATGATGGCGACATATTTCAAATTTGCGAACGTGTCGGATCGGTTGTGGGGTTGGACTGGATTTTTACGAGCGAGCGGAGCGAGCGAGCAACGGTCACAATTTCCAAGCTATACATATACCATATATTGTCTTGCATATATTTCGTGCGTGTACCTAATTTTGTCAGCCATTTCGGACATCACGTTGCACTGTACTATGAGGAAACGGTACTAATTATGTGAAGCTATTGGTAAACCGTAAACATTTGTCAGAAGGCAATAGGATAAAGACTTCCGGCTCCTCGGGCTGGTGCGAATATATCAATGTCCGTATGTGCCAAACCGATGGTTTGTGACACACCTTTACGCGTCTCTCGTTCGCTGCGCTCGCACGAAAGCTATAGCCTAACCGAAAACCAATCCATCTTCCGTTCATTATTCGATATGGTGGCGATATATTTCCAATTTGCGAACGTGTCTGATCGGTTGTGAGGTTGGACTAGATTTTTGCGAGCGAGCGGAGCGAGCGAGAAACGATCACAATTTCCAAGCTATACGTATACCATATATTGCCTTGTATAGTATTCGTGCTAGTACCTAATTTTGTCTGCCATTTCGGACATCACATTGCACTATACTATGAGGAAACGGTACTAATTATGTGAAACTGTTGGTAAACCGTAAACATTTGTCAGAATGGAATAGGATAAAGACTTTCGGCTCCTCGGGCTGGTGCGAATATTTCAATGTCCGTATGTGCCAAACCGTTGGTTTGTGACACACCTTTACGCGTCTCTCGCTCGCTGCGCTCGCACGAATGCTATAGCCTAACATAAACCAATCCATCTTCCGTTCATTATTCGATATGGTGGCGACATGTTTCGAATTTGCGAACGTGTGGCATCGGTTGTGAGGTTGGACCAGATTTTTACGAGCGAGCGGAGCGAGCGTGCAACGGTCACAATTTCCAAGCTATACATATACCTTATATTGCCTTCCATATATTTCGTGTTATTACCTAATTTTGTCAGCCATTTCGGACATCACATTGCACTGTACTATGAGGAAATAGTACTATTTATGTGAAACTATTCATAAACTGTAAACATGTGTCGGTAGGCAATAGGATAAATACTTCCGGCTCCTCGGGCTGGTGCGAATATTTCAATGTCCGTATGTGCTAAACCGTTGCTTTGTGACACACCTTTACGCGTCTCTCGCTCGCTGCGCTCGCTCGAATGCAATAGCCTAACCTAAATCCAATCCATCTTGCGTTCATTATTCGATATGGTGGCGACATATTTCGAATTTGCGAACGTGCCGGATCGGTTGTGAGGTTGGACTAGATTTTTGCGAGCGAGTGGAGCGAGCGAGCAACGATCACAATTTCCAAGCTATACATATACCTTATATTGCCCTGCATTTGTATCGTGTTATTACCTAATTTTGTCAGCCTTTTCGGACATCACATTGCCCTGTAGTATGTGGAAATAGTACTATTTATGTGAAACTATTCATAAACTGTAAACATATGTCAGTAGGCAATAGGATAAAGACTTCCGGCTGCTCGGGCTGATGCGAATATTTCAATGTCCGTATATGCCAAACCGTTGGTTTGTGACACACTTTTATGCGTCTCTAGCTCGCTGCGCTCGCTCGAAAGCTATAGCCTAACCTAAAACCAATCCATCTTTCGTTCATGATTCGATATGGTGGCGACATATTTCGAATTTGCGAACGTGCCGGATCGGTTGTGAGGTTGGACTAGATTTTTACGAGCGAGCGGAGCGAGCGAGCAACGATCACAATTTCCAAGCTATAGATATACCATATATTGCCTTGCATATATTTCGTGTTATTACCTAATTTTGTCAGAAATTTCTGACATCACATTGCACTTTACTATGTGGAAATAGTACTATTTATGTGAAACTATTCATAAACTGTAAACATTTGTCAGTAGGCAATTCGATAAAGACTTCCGGCTCCTCGGGCTGGTGCGAATATTTCAATGTCCGTATGTGCCAAACAGTTGGTTTGTGACAAACCTTTACGCCTCCCTCGCTCGCTGCGATCGCTCGAAAACTATTGCCCAACCTAAAACCAATCCATCTTGCGTTCATTATTCGATATGGTGGCGACATATTTCGAATTTGCGAACGTGTCGGATCGGTTGTGAGGTTGGACTAGATTTTTGCGAGCGAGTGGAGCGAGCGAGCAACGATCACCATTTCCAAGCTATACATATACCTTATATTGCCTTGCACATATTCTGTGTTATTACCTAATTTTGTCAGCCATTTCTGACATCACATTGCACTTTACTATGTGGAAATAGTACTATTTATGTGAAATTATTCATAAAATGTAAACATTTCTCAGTAGGCAAATCGATAAAGTCTTCCGGCTCCTCGGGCTGTTGCGAATATTTCAATGTCCGTATGTGCCAAACCGTTGGTTTGTGACACACCTTTACGCGTCTCTCGCTCGCTGTGAACGCTCGAAAGCTATAGCCTAACCTAAAACCATACATCTTGCGTTCATTATTCGATATGGTGGCGACATATTTCGAATTTGCGAACGTGTCGGATCGGTTGTGAGGTTGGGCTAGATTTTTACGAGCGAGCGGAGCGAGCGAGCAACGATCACAATTTCCAAGCTATACATATACCTTATATTGCCTTGCATATATTTCGTGTTATTACCTAATTTTGTCAGCCATTTCTGACATCACATTGCACTTTACTATGTGGAAATAGTACTATTCATGTGAAACTATTCATAAACTGTAAACATTTGTCAGTAGGCAATTCGATAAAGACATCTGGCTCCTCGGGCTGGTGCGAATATTTCCATGTCAGTATGTGCTAAACCGTTGCTTTGTGACACACCTTTACGCGTCTCTCGCTCGCTGCGCTCGCTCGAATGCAATAGCCTAACCTAAATCCAATCCATCTTGCGTTCATTATTCGATATGGTGGCGACATATTTCGAATTTGCGAACGTGTCGGATCGGTTGTGAGGTTGGACTAGATTTTTGCGAGCGAGTGGAGCGAGCGAGCAACGATCACAATTTCCAAGCTATACATATACCTTATATTGCCCTGCATTTGTATCGTGTTATTACCTAATTTTGTCAGCCTTTTCGGACATCACATTGCCCTGTAGTATGTGGAAATAGTACTATTTATGTGAAACTATTCATAAACTGTAAACATATGTCAGTAGGCAATAGGATAAAGACTTCCGGCTGCTCGGGCTGATGCGAATATTTCAATGTCCGTATATGCCAAACCGTTGGTTTGTGACACACTTTTATGCGTCTCTAGCTCGCTGCGCTCGCTCGAAAGCTATAGCCTAACCTAAAACCAATCCATCTTGCGTTCATTATTCGATATGGTGGAGACGTATTTCGAATTTGCGAACGTGTCGGATCGGTTGTGAGGTTGGTCTAGATTTTTACGAGCGAGCGGAGCGAGCGAGCAACGATCACAATTTCCAAGCTATACATATACCTTATATAGCCTTGCATATATTTCGTGTTATTACCTAATTTTGTCAGCCATTTCTGACATCACATTGCACTTTACTATGTGGAAATAGTACTATTTTTGTGAAACTATTCATAAACTGTAAACATTTGTCAGTAGGCAATTCGATAAAGACTTCCGGCTCCTCGGGCTGGTGCAAATATTTCAATGTCCGTATGTTCCAAACCGTTGGTTTGTGACACACGTTTACACGTCTCTCGCTCGCTGCGCTCGCTCGAAAGCTATAGCCTAACCTGAAACCACTCCATCTTGCGTTCATTAATCGATATGGTGGCGACATATTTCGAATTTGCGAACGTGTCGGAGCGGCTGTGAGGTTGGACTAGATTTTTGCGAGCGAGTGGAGCGAGCGAGCAACGATCACAATTTCCAAGCTATACATATACCTTATATTGCCTTGCATTTGTATCGTGTTATTACCTAATTTTGTCAGCCTTTTCGGACATCACATTGCACTGTAGTATGTGGAAATAGTACTATTTATGTGAAACTATTCATAAACTGTAAACATATGTCAGTAGGCAATAGGATAAAGTCTTCCGGCTGCTCGGGCTGATGCGAATATTTCAATGTCCGTATATGCCAAACCGTTGGTTTGTGACACACTTTTATGCGTCTCTAGCTCGCTGCGCTCGCTCGAAAGCTATAGCCTAACCTAAAACCAATCCATCTTGCGTTCATTATTCGATATGGTGGAGACGTATTTCGAATTTGCGAACGTGTCGGATCGGTTGTGAGGTTGGACTAGATTTTTACGAGCGAGCGGAGCGAGCGAGCAACGATCACAATTTCCAAGCTATACATATACCTTATATTGCCTTGCATATATTTCGTGTTATTACCTAATTTTGTCAGCCATTTCTGACATCACATTGCACTTTACTATGTGGAAATAGTACTATTCATGTGAAACTATTCATAAACTGTAAACATTTGTCAGTAGGCAATTCGATAAAGACATCTGGCTCCTCGGGCTGGTGCGAATATTTCTATGTCCGTATGTGCTAAACCGTTGCTTTGTGACACACCTTTACGCGTCTCTCGCTCGCTGTGCTCGCTCGAAAGCTATAGCCTAACCTAAAACCAATCCATCTTGCGTTCATTATTCGATATGGTGGCGACATATTTCGAATTTGCGAACGTGTCGGATCGGTTGTGAGGTTGGACTAGATTTTTACGAGCGAGCGGAGCGAGCGAGCAACGGTCACAATTTCCAAGCTATACATATACCATATATTGCCTTGCATAGTTTTCGTGCTAGTACCTAATTTTGTCTGCCATTTCGGACATCACATTGCACTGTACTATGAGGAAACGGTACTTATTATGTGAAACTGTTGGTAAACCGTAAACATTTGTCAGAAGGCAATAGGATAAAGACTTCCGGCTCCTCGGGCTGGTGCGAATATTTCAATGTCCGTATGTGCCAAACCGTTGGTTTATGACATACCTATACGCGTCTCTCGCTCGCTGCGCTCGCTCGAAGACTATAGCCTAACCTAAAACCAATCCATCTTGCGTTCATTATTCGATATGATGGCGACATATTTCAAATTTGCGAACGTGTCGGATCGGTTGTGGGGTTGGACTGGATTTTTACGAGCGAGCGGAGCGAGCGAGCAACGGTCACAATTTCCAAGCTATACATATACCATATATTGTCTTGCATATATTTCGTGCGTGTACCTAATTTTGTCAGCCATTTCGGACATCACATTGCACTGTACTATGAGGAAATAGTACTATTTATGTGTAACTATTCATAAACTGTAAACATGTGTCGGTAGGCAATAGGATAAATACTTCCGGCTCCTCGGGTTGGTGCGAATATTTCAATGTCCGTATGTGCCAAACCGTTGGTTTATCACACCTTTACGCGTCTCTCGCTCGCGGCGCTCGCTCGAAAACTATAGCCTAACATAAAACCAATCTATCTTCCGTTCATTATTCGATATGGTGGCGATATATTTCCAATTTGCGAACGTGTCTGATCGGTTGTGAGGTTGGACTAGATTTTTGCGAGCGAGCGGAGCGAGCGAGAAACGATCACAATTTCCAAGCTATACGTATACCATATATTGCCTTGTATAGTATTCGTGCTAGTACCTAATTTTGTCTGCGATTTCGGACATCACATTGCACTATACTATGAGGAAACGGTACTAATTATGTGAAACTGTTGGTAAACCGTAAACATTTGTCAGAATGGAATAGGATAAAGACTTTCGGCTCCTCGGGCTGGTGCGAATATTTCAATGTCCGTATGTGCCAAACCGTTGGTTTGTGACACACCTTTACGCGTCTCTCGCTCGCTGCGCTCGCACGAATGCTATAGCCTAACATAAACCAATCCATCTTCCGTTCATTATTCGATATGGTGGCGACATGTTTCGAATTTGGGAACGTGTGGCATCGGTTGTGAGGTTGGACCAGATTTTTACGAGTGAGCGGAGCGAGCGTGCAACGGTCACAATTTCCAAGCTATACATATACCTTATATTGCCTTCCATATATTTCGTGTTATTACCTAATTTTGTCAGAAATTTCTGACATCACATTGCACTTTACTATGTGGAAATAGTACTATTTATGTGAAACTATTCATAAACTGTAAACATTTGTCAGTAGGCAATTCGATAAAGACTTCCGGCTCCTCGGGCTGGTGCGAATATTTCAATGTCCGTATGTGCCAAACAGTTGGTTTGTGACAAACCTTTACGCGTCCCTCGCTCGCTGCGATCGCTCGAAAACTATTGCCCAACCTAAAACCAATCCATCTTGCGTTCATTATTCGATATGGTGGCGACATATTTCGAATTTGCGAACGTGTCGGATCGGTTGTGAGGTTGGGCTAGATTTTTACGAGCGAGCGGAGCGAGCGAGCAACGATCACAATTTCCAAGCTATACATATACCTTATATTGCCTTGCATATATTTCGTGTTATTACCTAATTTTGTCAGCCATTTCTGACATCACATTGCACTTTACTATGTGGAAATAGTACTATTCATGTGAAACTATTCATAAACTGTAAACATTTGTCAGTAGGCAATAGGATAAAGACTTCCGGCTGCTCGGGCTGATGCGAATATTTCAATGTCCGTATATGCCAAACCGTTGGTTTGTGACACACTTTTATGCGTCTCTAGCTCGCTGCGCTCGCTCGAAAGCTATAGCCTAACCTAAAACCAATCCATCTTGCGTTCATTATTCGATATGGTGGAGACGTATTTCGAATTTGCGAACGTGTCGGATCGGTTGTGAGGTTGGTCTAGATTTTTACGAGCGAGCGGAGCGAGCGAGCAACGATCACAATTTCCAAGCTATACATATACCTTATATAGCCTTGCATATATTTCGTGTTATTACCTAATTTTGTCAGCCATTTCTGACATCACATTGCACTTTACTATGTGGAAATAGTACTATTTTTGTGAAACTATTCATAAACTGTAAACATTTGTCAGTAGGCAATTCGATAAAGACTTCCGGCTCCTCGGGCTGGTGCAAATATTTCAATGTCCGTATGTTCCAAACCGTTGGTTTGTGACACACGTTTACACGTCTCTCGCTCGCTGCGCTCGCTCGAAAGCTATAGCCTAACCTGAAACCACTCCATCTTGCGTTCATTAATCGATATGGTGGCGACATATTTCGAATTTGCGAACGTGTCGGAGCGGCTGTGAGGTTGGACTAGATTTTTGCGAGCGAGTGGAGCGAGCGAGCAACGATCACAATTTCCAAGCTATACATATACCTTATATTGCCTTGCATTTGTATCGTGTTATTACCTAATTTTGTCAGCCTTTTCGGACATCACATTGCACTGTAGTATGTGGAAATAGTACTATTTATGTGAAACTATTCATAAACTGTAAACATATGTCAGTAGGCAATAGGATAAAGTCTTCCGGCTGCTCGGGCTGATGCGAATATTTCAATGTCCGTATATGCCAAACCGTTGGTTTGTGACACACTTTTATGCGTCTCTAGCTCGCTGCGCTCGCTCGAAAGCTATAGCCTAACCTAAAACCAATCCATCTTGCGTTCATTATTCGATATGGTGGAGACGTATTTCGAATTTGCGAACGTGTCGGATCGGTTGTGAGGTTGGACTAGATTTTTACGAGCGAGCGGAGCGAGCGAGCAACGATCACAATTTCCAAGCTATACATATACCTTATATTGCCTTGCATATATTTCGTGTTATTACCTAATTTTGTCAGCCATTTCTGACATCACATTGCACTTTACTATGTGGAAATAGTACTATTCATGTGAAACTATTCATAAACTGTAAACATTTGTCAGTAGGCAATTCGATAAAGACATCTGGCTCCTCGGGCTGGTGCGAATATTTCTATGTCCGTATGTGCTAAACCGTTGCTTTGTGACACACCTTTACGCGTCTCTCGCTCGCTGTGCTCGCTCGAAAGCTATAGCCTAACCTAAAACCAATCCATCTTGCGTTCATTATTCGATATGGTGGCGACATATTTCGAATTTGCGAACGTGTCGGATCGGTTGTGAGGTTGGACTAGATTTTTACGAGCGAGCGGAGCGAGCGAGCAACGGTCACAATTTCCAAGCTATACATATACCATATATTGCCTTGCATAGTTTTCGTGCTAGTACCTAATTTTGTCTGCCATTTCGGACATCACATTGCACTGTACTATGAGGAAACGGTACTTATTATGTGAAACTGTTGGTAAACCGTAAACATTTGTCAGAAGGCAATAGGATAAAGACTTCCGGCTCCTCGGGCTGGTGCGAATATTTCAATGTCCGTATGTGCCAAACCGTTGGTTTATGACATACCTATACGCGTCTCTCGCTCGCTGCGCTCGCTCGAAGACTATAGCCTAACCTAAAACCAATCCATCTTGCGTTCATTATTCGATATGATGGCGACATATTTCAAATTTGCGAACGTGTCGGATCGGTTGTGGGGTGGGACTGGATTTTTACGAGCGAGCGGAGCGAGCGAGCAACGGTCACAATTTCCAAGCTATACATATACCATATATTGTCTTGCATATATTTCGTGCGTGTACCTAATTTTGTCAGCCATTTCGGACATCACATTGCACTGTACTATGAGGAAATAGTACTATTTATGTGTAACTATTCATAAACTGTAAACATGTGTCGGTAGGCAATAGGATAAATACTTCCGGCTCCTCGGGCTGGTGCGAATATTTCAATGTCCGTATGTGCCAAACCGTTGGTTCATCACACCTTTACGCGTCTCTCGCTCGCGGCGCTCGCTCGAAAACTATAGCCTAACCTAAAACCAATCCATCTTCCGTTCATTATTCGATATGGTGGCGATATATTTCCAATTTGCGAACGTGTCTGATCGGTTGTGAGGTTGGACTAGATTTTTGCGAGCGAGCGGAGCGAGCGAGCAACGGTCACAATTTCCAAGCTATACATATACCATATATTGTCTTGCATATATTTCGTGCGTGTACCTAATTTTGTCAGCCATTTCGGACATCACGTTGCACTGTACTATGAGGAAACGGTACTAATTATGTGAAGCTATTGGTAAACCGTAAACATTTGTCAGAAGGCAATAGGATAAAGACTTCCGGCTCCTCGGCCTGGTGCGAATATATCAATGTCCGTATGTGCCAAACCGATGGTTTGTGACACACCTTTACGCGTCTCTCGTTCGCTGCGCTCGCACGAAAGCTATAGCCTAACCGAAGACCAATCCATCTTCCGTTCATTATTCGATATGGTGGCGATATATTTCCAATTTGCGAACGTGTCTGATCGGTTGTGAGGTTGGACTAGATTTTTGCGAGCGAGCGGAGCGAGCGAGAAACGATCACAATTTCCAAGCTATACGTATACCATATATTGCCTTGTATAGTATTCGTGCTAGTACCTAATTTTGTCTGCCATTTCGGACATCACATTGCACTATACTATGAGGAAACGGTACTAATTATGTGAAACTGTTGGTAAACCGTAAACATTTGTCAGAATGGAATAGGATAAAGACTTTCGGCTCCTCGGGCTGGTGCGAATATTTCAATGTCCGTATGTGCCAAACCGTTGGTTTGTGACACACCTTTACGCGTCTCTCGCTCGCTGCGCTCGCACGAATGCTATAGCCTAACATAAACCAATCCATCTTCCGTTCATTATTCGATATGGTGGCGACATGTTTCGAATTTGCGAACGTGTGGCATCGGTTGTGAGGTTGGACCAGATTTTTACGAGCGAGCGGAGCGAGCGTGCAACGGTCACAATTTCCAAGCTATACATATACCTTATATTGCCTTCCATATATTTCGTGTTATTACCTAATTTTGTCAGCCATTTCGGACATCACATTGCACTGTACTATGAGGAAATAGTACTATTTATGTGAAACTATTCATAAACTGTAAACATGTGTCGGTAGGCAATAGGACAAATACTTCCGGCTCCTCGGGCTGGGGCGAATAATTCAATGTCTGTATGTGCCAAACCGTTGGTTTATGACACACCTATACGCGTCTCTCGCTCGCTGCGCTCGCTCGAAAACTATAGCCTAACCTAAAATCAATCCATCTTCCGTTCATTATTCGATATGATGGCGACATATTTCAAATTTGCGAACGTGTCGGATCGGTTGTGGGGTTGGACTGGATTTTTACGAGCGAGCGGAGCGAGCGAGCAACGGTCACAATTTCCAAGCTATACATATACCATATATTGTCTTGCATATATTTCGTGCGTGTACCTAATTTTGTCAGCCATTTCGGACATCACGTTGCACTGTACTATGAGGAAACGGTACTAATTATGTGAAGCTATTGGTAAACCGTAAACATTTGTCAGAAGGCAATAGGATAAAGACTTCCGGCTCCTCGGCCTGGTGCGAATATATCAATGTCCGTATGTGCCAAACCGATGGTTTGTGACACACCTTTACGCGTCTCTCGTTCGCTGCGCTCGCACGAAAGCTATAGCCTAACCGAAAACCAATCCATCTTCCGTTCATTATTCGATATGGTGGCGATATATTTCCAATTTGCGAACGTGTCTGATCGGTTGTGAGGTTGGACTAGATTTTTGCGAGCGAGCGGAGCGAGCGAGAAACGATCACAATTTCCAAGCTATACGTATACCATATATTGCCTTGTATAGTATTCGTGCTAGTACCTAATTTTGTCTGCCATTTCGGACATCACATTGCACTATACTATGAGGAAACGGTACTAATTATGTGAAACTGTTGGTAAACCGTAAACATTTGTCAGAATGGAATAGGATAAAGACTTTCGGCTCCTCGGGCTGGTGCGAATATTTCAATGTCCGTATGTGCCAAACCGTTGGTTTGTGACACACCTTTACGCGTCTCTCCCTCGCTGCGCTCGCACGAATGCTATAGCCTAACATAAACCAATCCATCTTCCGTTCATTATTCGATATGGTGGCGACATGTTTCGAATTTGCGAACGTGTGGCATCGGTTGTGAGGTTGGACCAGATTTTTACGAGCGAGCGGAGCGAGTGTGCAGCGGTCACAATTTCCAAGCTATACATATACATTATATTGCCTTGCTTATATTTCTTATTATTACCTACTTTCGTCAGCCATTTTGGACATCACATTGCACTGTTATATGTGGAAATAGTACTATTTATCTGAAACTATTCATAAACTGTAAACATTTGTCAGTAGGAAATAGGATAAAGACATCCGGCTCCTCGGGCAGGTGCGAATGTTTCAATGTCCGTATGTGCCAAACCGTTGGTATGTGACACACATTTACGCGTCGCTCGCTCGCTGCGCTCGCTCGAAGACTATAGCCTAACCTAAAACCAATCCATCTTGCGTTCATTATTCGATATGGTGGCGACATATTTCAAATTTGCGAACGTGACGGATCGGTTGTGAGATTGGACTAGATTTTTACGAGCGAGCGGAGCGAGCGAGCAACGGTCACAATTTCCAAGCTATACATATACCATATATTGCCTTGCATAGTTTTCGTGCTAGTACCTAATTTTGTCTGCCATTTCGGACATCACATTGCACTGTACTATGAGGAAACGGTACTTATTATGTGAAACTGTTGGTAAACCGTAAACATTTGTCAGAAGGCAATAGGATAAAGACTTCCGGCTCCTCGGGCTGGTGCGAATATTTCAATGTCCGTATGTGCCAAACCGTTGGTTTATGACATACCTATACGCGTCTCTCGCTCGCTGCGCTCGCTCGAAGACTATAGCCTAACCTAAAACCAATCCATCTTGCGTTCATTATTCGATATGATGGCGACATATTTCAAATTTGCGAACGTGTCGGATCGGTTGTGGGGTTGGACTGGATTTTTACGAGCGAGCGGAGCGAGCGAGCAACGGTCACAATTTCCAAGCTATACATTTACCATATATTGTCTTGCATATATTTCGTGCGTGTACCTAATTTTGTCAGCCATTTCGGACATCACATTGCACTGTACTATGAGGAAATAGTACTATTTATGTGTAACTATTCATAAACTGTAAACATGTGTCGGTAGGCAATAGGATAAATACTTCCGGCTCCTCGGGCTGGTGCGAATATTTCAATGTCCGTATGTGCCAAACCGTTGGTTTATCACACCTTTACGCGTCTCTCGCTCGCGGCGCTCGCTCGAAAACTATAGCCTAACCTAAAACCAATCCATCTTGCGTTCATTATTCGATATGATGGCGACATATTTCAAATTTGCGAACGTGTCGGATCGGTTGTGAGGTTGGACTAGATTTTTACGAGCGAGCGGAGCGAGCGTGCAACGGTCACAATTTCCAAGCTATACATATACCATATATTGTCTTGCATATATTTCGTGCTTGTACCTAATTTTGTCAGCCATTTCGGACATCACGTTGCATTGTACTATGAGGAAACGGTACTAATTATGTGAAACTATTGGTAAACCGTAAACATTTGTCAGAAGGCAATAGGATTAAGACTTCCGGCTCCTCGGGCTGGTACGAATATATCAATGTCCGTATGTGCCAAACCGATGGTTTGTGACACACCTTTACGCGTCTCTCGTTCGCTGCGCACGCACGAAAGCTATAGCCTAACCTAAAACCAATCCATCTTCCGTTCATTATTCGATATGGTGGCGACATATTTCAAATTTGCGAACGTGTGGGATCGGTTGTGAGGTTGGACTAGATTTTTACGAGCGAGCGGAGCGAGCGAGCAACGGTCACAATTTCCAAGCTATACATATACCTTATATTGCCTTCCATATATTTCGTGTTATTACCTAATTTTGTCAGCCATTTCGGACATCACATTGCACTGTACTATGAGGAAATAGTACTATTTATGTGAAACTATTCATAAACTGTAAACATGTGTCGGTAGGCAATAGGATAAATACTTCCGGCTCCTCGGGCTGGTGCGAATATTTCAATGTCCGTATGTGCCAAACCGTTGGTTTATGACACACCTATACGGGTCTCTCGCTCGCTGCGCTCGCTCGAAAACTATAGCCTAACCTAAAACCAATCCATCTTGCGTTCATTATTCGATATGATGGCGACATATTTCAAATTTGCGAACGTGTCGGATCGGTTGTGGGGTTGGACTAGATTTTACGAGCGAGCGCAGCGAGCGAGCAACGGTCACAATTTCCAAGCTATACATATACCATATATTGTCTTGCATATATTTCGTGCTTGTACCTAATTTTGTCAGCCATTTCGGACATCACATTGCACTGTACTATGAGGAAATAGTACTATTTATATGAAACTATTCATAAACTGTAAACATGTGTCGGTAGGCAATAGGATAAAGACTTCGGGCTCCTCGGGCTGGTGCGAATATATCAATGTCCGTATGTGCCAAACCGATGGTTTGTGACACACCTTTACGCGTCTCTCGCTCGCGGCGCTCGCTCGAAAACTATAGCCTAACCTAAAACCAATCCATCTTGCGTTCATTATTCGATATGATGGCGACATATTTCAATTTGCGAACGTGTCGGATCGGTTGTGAGGTTGGACTAGATTTTTACGAGCGAGCGGAGCGAGCGAGCAATGGTCACAATTTCCAAGCTATACATATACCATATATTGTCTTGCATATATTTCGTGCTTGTACCTAATTTTGTCAGCCATTTCGGACATCACGTTGCACTGTACTATGAGGAAACGGTACTAATTATGTGAAACTATTGGTAAGCCGTAAACATTTGTCAGAAGGCAATAGGATAAAGACTTCCGGCACCTCGGGCTGGTGCGAATATATCAATGTCCGTATGTGCCAAACCGATGGTTTGTGACACACCTTTACGCGTCTCTCGTTCGCTGCGCACGCACGAAAGCTATAGCCTAACCTAAAACCAATCCATCTTCCGTTCATTATTCGATATGGTGGCGACATATTTCAAATTTGCGAACGTGTGGGATCGGTTGTGAGGTTGGACTTGATTTTTACGAGCGAGCGGAGCGAGCGAGCAACGGTCACAATTTCCAAGCTATACATATACCTTATATTGCCTTCCATATATTTCGTGTTATTACCTAATTTTGTCAGCCATTTCGGACATCACATTGCACTGTACTATGAGGAAATAGTACTATTTATGTGAAACTATTCATAAACTGTAAACATGTGTCGGTAGGCAATAGGATAAATACTTCCGGTTCCTCGGGCTGGTGCGAATATTTCAATGTCCGCATGTGCCAAACCGTTGGTTTATGACACACCTTTACGCGTCTCTCGCTCGCGGCGCTCGCTCGAAAACTATAGCCTAACCTAAAACCAATCCATCTTGCGTTCATTATTCGATATGGTGGCGACATATTTCAAATTTGCGAACGTGTCGGATCGGTTGTGAGGTTGGACTAGATTTTTACGAGCGAGCGGAGCGAGCGAGCAACGGTCACAATTTCCAAGCTATACATATACCATATATTGTCTTGCATATATTTCGTGCTTGTACCTAATTTTGTCAGCCATTTCGGACATCACATTGCACTGTACTATGAGGAAATAGTACTATTTATGTGAAACTATTCATAAACTGTAAACATGTGTCGGTAGGCAATAGGATAAATACTTCCGGCTCCTCGGGCTGGTGCGAATATTTCAATGTCCGTATGTGCCAAACCGTTGGTTTATGACATACCTTTACGCGTCTCTCGTTCGCTGCGCTCGCACGAAAGCTATAGCCTAACCTAAAACCAATCCATCTTCCGTTCATTATTCGATATGGTGGCGACGTGTTTCGAATTTGCGAACGTGTGGGATCGGTTGTGAGGTTGGACCAGATTTTTACGAGCGAGCGGAGCGAGTGTGCAGCGGTCACAATTTCCAAGCTATACATATACATTATATTGCCTTGCTTATATTTCTTATTATTACCTACTTTCGTCAGCCATTTTGGACTTCACATTGCACTGTTATATGTGGAAATAGTACTATTTATCTGAAACTATTCATAAACTGTAAACATTTGTCAGTAGGAAATAGGATAAAGACATCCGGCTCCTCGGGCAGGTGCGAATGTTTCAATGTCCGTATGTGCCAAACCGTTGGTATGTGACACACATTTACGCGTCGCTCGCTCGCTGCGCTCGCTCGAAGACTATAGCCTAACCTAAAACCAATCCATCTTGCGTTCATTATTCGATATGGTGGCGACATATTTCAAATTTGCGAACGTGACGGATCGGTTGTGAGATTGGACTAGATTTTTACGAGCGAGCGGAGCGAGCGAGCAACGGTCACAATTTCCAAGCTATACATATACCATATATTGCCTTGCATAGTTTTCGTGCTAGTACCTAATTTTGTCTGCCATTTCGGACATCACATTGCACTGTACTATGAGGAAACGGTACTAATTATGTGAAACTGTTGGTAAACCGTAAACATTTGTCAGAAGGCAATAGGATAAAGACTTCCGGCTCCTCGGGCTGGTGCGAATATTTCAATGTCCGCATGTGCCAAACCGTTGGTTTATGACACACCTTTACGCGTCTCTCGCTCGCGGCGCTCGCTCGAAAACTATAGCCTAACCTAAAACCAATCCATCTTGCGTTCATTATTCGATATGGTGGCGACATATTTCAAATTTGCGAACGTGTCGGATCGGTTGTGAGGTTGGACTAGATTTTTACGAGCGAGCGGAGCGAGCGAGCAACGGTCACAATTTCCAAGCTATACATATACCATATATTGTCTTGCATATATTTCGTGCTTGTACCTAATTCTGTCAGCCATTTCGGACATCGCGTTGCACTGTACTATGAGGAAACGGTACTAATTATGTGAAACTATTGGTAAACCGTAAACATTTGTCAGAAGGCAATAGGATAAAGACTTCCGGCTCCTCGGGGCTGGTGCGAATGTTTCAATGTCCGTATGTGCCAAACCGTTGGTTTGTGACACACCTTTACGCGTCCCTCGTCGCTGCGCTCGCACGAAAGCTATAGCCTAACCTAAAACCAATCCATCTTGCGTTCAGTATTCGATATGATGGCGACATATTTCAAATTTGCGAACGTGTCGGATCGGTTGTGGTGTTGGACTAGATTTTTACGACCGAGCGGAGCGAGCGAGCAACGGTCACAATTTCCAAGCTATACATATACATTATATTGCCTTGCTTATATTTCTTATTATTACCTACTTTTGTCAGCCATTTTGGACATCACATTGCACTGTTATATGTGGAAATAGTACTATTTATGTGAAACTATTCATAAACTGTAAACATTTGTCAGTAGGAAATAGGATAAAGACTTCCGGCTCCTCGGGCTGGTGCGAATGTTTCAATGTCCGTATGTGCCAAACCGTTGGTATGTGACACACATTTACGCGTCGCTCGCTCGCTGCGCTCGCTCGAAGACTATAGCCTAACCTAAAACCAATCCATCTTGCGTTCATTATTCGATATGGTGGCGACATATTTCAAATTTGCGAACGTGACGGATCGGTTGTGAGATTGGACTAGATTTTTACGAGCGAGCGGAGCGAGCGAGCAACGGTCACAATTTCCAAGCTATACATATACCATATATTGCCTTGCATAGTTTTCGTGCTAGTACCTAATTTTGTCTGCCATTTCGGACATCACATTGCACTGTACTATGAGGAAACGGTACTTATTATGTGAAACTGTTGGTAAACCGTAAACATTTGTCAGAAGGCAATAGGATAAAGACTTCCGGCTCCTCGGGCTGGTGCGAATATTTCAATGTCCGTATGTGCCAAACCGTTGGTTTATGACATACCTATACGCGTCTCTCGCTCGCTGCGCTCGCTCGAAGACTATAGCCTAACCTAAAACCAATCCATCTTGCGTTCATTATTCGATATGATGGCGACATATTTCAAATTTGCGAACGTGTCGGATCGGTTGTGGGGGTGGACTGGATTTTTACGAGCGAGCGGAGCGAGCGAGCAACGGTCACAATTTCCAAGCTATACATTTACCATATATTGTCTTGCATATATTTCGTGCGTGTACCTAATTTTGTCAGCCATTTCGGACATCACATTGCACTGTACTATGAGGAAATAGTACTATTTATGTGTAACTATTCATAAACTGTAAACATGTGTCGGTAGGCAATAGGATAAATACTTCCGGCTCCTCGGGCTGGTGCGAATATTTCAATGTCCGTATGTGCCAAACCGTTGGTTTATCACACCTTTACGCGTCTCTCGCTCGCGGCGCTCGCTCGAAAACTATAGCCTAACCTAAAACCAATCCATCTTGCGTTCATTATTCGATATGATGGCGACATATTTCAAATTTGCGAACGTGTCGGATCGGTTGTGAGGTTGGACTAGATTTTTACGAGCGAGCGGAGCGAGCGTGCAACGGTCACAATTTCCAAGCTATACATATACCATATATTGTCTTGCATATATTTCGTGCTTGTACCTAATTTTGTCAGCCATTTCGGACATCACGTTGCATTGTACTATGAGGAAACGGTACTAATTATGTGAAACTATTGGTAAACCGTAAACATTTGTCAGAAGGCAATAGGATTAAGACTTCCGGCTCCTCGGGCTGGTACGAATATATCAATGTCCGTATGTGCCAAACCGATGGTTTGTGACACACCTTTACGCGTCTCTCGTTCGCTGCGCACGCACGAAAGCTATAGCCTAACCTAAAAACCAATCCATCTTCCGTTCATTATTCGATATGGTGGCGACATATTTCAAATTTGCGAACGTGTGGGATCGGTTGTGAGGTTGGACTAGATTTTTACGAGCGAGCGGAGCGAGCGAGCAACGGTCACAATTTCCAAGCTATACATATACCTTATATTGCCTTCCATATATTTCGTGTTATTACCTAATTTTGTCAGCCATTTCGGACATCACATTGCACTGTACTATGAGGAAATAGTACTATTTATGTGAAACTATTCATAAACTGTAAACATGTGTCGGTAGGCAATAGGATAAATACTTCCGGCTCCTCGGGCTGGTGCGAATATTTCAATGTCCGTATGTGCCAAACCGTTGGTTTATGACACACCTATACGGGTCTCTCGCTCGCTGCGCTCGCTCGAAAACTATAGCCTAACCTAAAACCAATCCATCTTGCGTTCATTATTCGATATGATGGCGACATATTTCAAATTTGCGAACGTGTCGGATCGGTTGTGGGGTTGGACTAGATTTTTACGAGCGAGCGCAGCGAGCGAGCAACGGTCACAATTTCCAAGCTATACATATACCATATATTGTCTTGCATATATTTCGTGCTTGTACCTAATTTTGTCAGCCATTTCGGACATCACATTGCACTGTACTATGAGGAAATAGTACTATTTATATGAAACTATTCATAAACTGTAAACATGTGTCGGTAGGCAATAGGATAAATACTTCCGGCTCCTCGGGCTGGTGCGAATATTTCAATGTCCGTATGTGCCAAACCGTTGGTTTATGACACACATTTACGCGTCTCTCGCTCGCGGCGCTCGCTCGAAAACTATAGCCTAACCTAAAACCAATCCATCTTGCGTTCATTATTCGATATGATGGCGACATATTTCAAATTTGCGAACGTGTCGGATCGGTTGTGAGGTTGGACTAGATTTTTACGAGCGAGCGGAGCGAGCGAGCAACGGTCACAATTTCCAAGCTATACATATACCATATATTGTCTTGCATATATTTCGTGCTTGTACCTAATTTTGTCAGCCATTTCGGACATCACGTTGCACTGTACTATGAGGAAACGGTACTAATTATGTGAAACTATTGGTAAACCGTAAACATTTGTCAGAAGGCAATAGGATAAAGACTTCCGGCACCTCGGGCTGGTGCGAATATATCAATGTCCGTATGTGCCAAACCGATGGTTTGTGACACACCTTTACGCGTCTCTCGTTCGCTGCGCACGCTCCAAAGCTATAGCCTAACCTAAAACCAATCCATCTTCCGTTCATTATTCGATATGGTGGCGACATATTTCAAATTTGCGAACGTGTGGGATCGGTTGTGAGGTTGGACTAGATTTTTACGAGCGAGCGGAGCGAGCGAGCAACGGTCACAATTTCCAAGTTATACATATACCTTATATTGCCTTCCATATATTTCGTGTTATTACCTAATTTTGTCAGCCATTTCGGACATCACATTGCACTGTACTATGAGGAAATAGTACTATTTATGTGAAACTATTCATAAACTGTAAACATGTGTCGGTAGGCAATAGGATAAATACTTCCGGTTCCTCGGGCTGGTGCGAATATTTCAATGTCCGTATGTGCCAAACCGTTGGTTTATGACACACCTATACGCGTCTCTCGCTCGCTGCGCTCGCTCGAAAACTATAGCCTAACCTAAAACCAATCCATCTTGCGTTCATTATTTGATATGATGGCGACATATTTCAAATTTGCGAACGTGTGGGATCGGTTGTGAGGTTGGACTAGATTTTTACGAGCGAGCGGAGCGAGCTAGCAACGGTCACCATTTCCAAGCAATACATATACCTTATATTGCCTTCCATATATTTCGTGTTATTACCTAATTTTGTCAGCCATTTCGGACATCACATTGCACTGTACTATGAGGAGATAGTACTATTTAAGTGAAACTATTCATAAACTGTAAACATGTGTCGGTAGGCAATAGGATAAATACTTCCGGCTCCTCGGCTGGTGCGAATATTCAATGTCCGTATGTGCCAAACCGTTGGTTTATGACACACATTTACGCGTCCCTCGCTCGCGGCGCTCGCTCGAAAACTATAGCCTAACCTAAAACCAATCCATCTTGCGTTCATTATTCGATATGATGGCGACATATTTCAAATTTGCGAACCTGTCGGATCGGTTGTGAGGTTGGACTAGATTTTTACGAGCGAGCGGAGCGAGCGAGCAACGGTCACAATTTCCAAGCTATACATATACCATATATTGTCTTGCATATATTTCGTGCTTGTACCTAATTTTGTCAGCCATTTCGGACATCACGTTGCACTGTACTATGAGGAAACGGTACTAATTATGTGAAACTATTGGTAAACCGTAAACATTTGTCAGAAGGCATTAGGATAAAGACTTCGGGCTCCTCGGGCTGGTGCGAATATATCAATGTCCGTATGTGCCAAACCGATGGTTTGTGACACACCTTTACGCGTCTCTCGCTCGCGGCGCTCGCTCGAAAACTATAGCCTAACCTAAAACCAATCCATCTTGCGTTCATTATTCGATATGATGGCGACATATTTCAAATTTGCGAACGTGTCGGATCGGTTGTGAGGTTGGACTAGATTTTTTACGAGCGAGCGGAGCGAGCGAGCAATGGTCACAATTTCCAAGCTATACATATACCATATATTGTCTTGCATATATTTCGTGCTTGTACCTAATTTTGTCAGCCATTTCGGACATCACGTTGCACTGTACTATGAGGAAACGGTACTAATTATGTGAAACTATTGGTAAGCCGTAAACATTTGTCAGAAGGCAATAGGATAAAGACTTCCGGCACCTCGGGCTGGTGCGAATATATCAATGTCCGTATGTGCCAAACCGATGGTTTGTGACACACCTTTACGCGTCTCTCGTTCGCTGCGCACGCACGAAAGCTATAGCCTAACCTAAAACCAATCCATCTTCCGTTCATTATTCGATATGGTGGCGACATATTTCAAATTTGCGAACGTGTGGGATCGGTTGTGAGGTTGGACTTGATTTTTACGAGCGAGCGGAGCGAGCGAGCAACGGTCACAATTTCCAAGCTATACATATACCTTATATTGCCTTCCATATATTTCGTGTTATTACCTAATTTTGTCAGCCATTTCGGACATCACATTGCACTGTACTATGAGGAAATAGTACTATTTATGTGAAACTATTCATAAACTGTAAACATGTGTCGGTAGGCAATAGGATAAATACTTCCGGTTCCTCGGGCTGGTGCGAATTTTCAATGTCCGCATGTGCCAAACCGTTGGTTTATGACACACCTTTACGCGTCTCTCGCTCGCGGCGCTCGCTCGAAAACTATAGCCTAACCTAAAACCAATCCATCTTGCGTTCATTATTCGATATGGTGGCGACATATTTCAAATTTGCGAACGTGTCGGATCGGTTGTGAGGTTGGACTAGATTTTTACGAGCGAGCGGAGCGAGCGAGCAACGGTCACAATTTCCAAGCTATACATATACCATATATTGTCTTGCATATATTTCGTGCTTGTACCTAATTTTGTCAGCCATTTCGGACATCACATTGCACTGTACTATGAGGAAATAGTACTATTTATGTGAAACTATTCATAAACTGTAAACATGTGTCGGTAGGCAATAGGATAAATACTTCCGGCTCCTCGGGCTGGTGCGAATATTTCAATGTCCGTATGTGCCAAACCGTTGGTTTATGACATACCTATACGCGTCTCTCGCTCGCTGCGCTCGCTCGAAGACTATAGCCTAACCTAAAACCAATCCATCTTGCGTTCATTATTCGATATGATGGCGACATATTTCAAATTTGCGAACGTGTCGGATCGGGTGTGGGGTTGGACTGGATTTTTACGAGCGAGCGGAGCGAGCGAGCAACGGTCACAATTTCCAAGCTATACATATACCATATATTGTCTTGCATATATTTCGTGCGTGTACCTAATTTTGTCAGCCATTTCGGACATCACGTTG
>NW_026109348.1:0-48416 GCF_024516045.1 Bombus affinis | reverse complement strand
TAGAGCTGTGGAAGATGGAGATCTGTTAGAGAAAATGGATCATGAAATTGATCTTGAGTATAATTTTCAGACAAAATTTTTTATTGCATCATAAAGTACTCATCACGAGAAACGAAAGTTTCAGAAAACCCCTGGATCGTAAATAATTCGTTCTTTTGAAAAAAGCTGTTTAAAATTTCTTATACTAATCCCTATACTAATTGTGTATACTAATTGTATTTAGTATATTATGTTATAAATAATGGTTAATATAAGTATCAAAATAAATAGACAACAATTAATTAGATAACATCGTAATAACATAATATAATATAATGGGCGTAATCATATACAGTAAAACTTAGAAAATATGCTCTGGATGAATTCGGTGAAAATTATCCTTTGTTCCGTGGTATATATAGGCAAAAACGAATGGTAGACCGCAGCATAATAGTTTCCAACCATCCACAATTGTTCTAATTCCTCACTCGACGTCTTTCATGTTCATTCATGTAGGAAAAAGTATGTTATCGTTTAATAATAAGCTTTTAAGCGTTTAATAACATCTCGTCGAGTAGAAATTCCACACGAAGCAGTGAGAAAAATAATATTTGAAGAAGATCTATGTTCTCAGCTTCGTCGTGTGCAAGAACTTTGTAGGATAGATTGTATCATGCGATGAAAATTTTATACTTGTAAGTTAAGAAAATTGGAACGAAAATTCACGTTGTCTCAAAGATATCTTGTTTTTGGATAGAAATAGTTACTTTACTAACAACATTCTCAATATTAAGGATATGAACATCTTTGATTTAATCAAAGCCGCTGGAATACGCTAGATATTTCATATCTGACTTAAACATGTACTGCGACGAGCGAAAAAAGTAAACACATAAATGTAAAAGACTAATTTTTCAAGTGATCGGTAAAGATTAGGTAACAGTAACTACAAGTTATTATTAACGAAATGTAATAGTTAATTTTCATTAACATTAATAATGTACAAAACATTTTACAAAAATGGACATCTCAAACCATGTTTACAGTTTTGCACATTAATTATACTCGTCGAATCAAGGTTTCAACATAGGTATTTCGTCCACTAGTACTACTTCACGTTTATTATATCCAATAGAATTAACTACTATTTAGGTAAATTATTTTGTGGAATGGTCAAATAATGCTCTTTTCTCATTATACCTTCGACATTCGCTTTCTACATAAAATCAACGGGCTGTGTTTACACTTTTGCTTGTCACGGCGTATCAAGGAAGATTGAAATGTAAAGTAATTCGCACAAAAAAGTAGATATTAGTATTGATGTTATTGTATTCCATATTTGACCTTAAAATATGAATAAAATCAGTCTAAGTATTAATGAAATTTCAAACATTTTTTCTAAAACAACGGAACTTTCCTTTCTAATGAGCACTATATGATGCAATAGAAAAACAATTTGACACTGAAAATTGTGGTCAAGATCAATTTTGCGCTACACTTATTTAACCAATTTTCATCAAATCGAAGGTGTAGAATGGCTTGAAAAAAATACCGCGATAAATACTTTTTTGACACTTTGTACAAAGGTGTATATCAATGTGTATATCGATACACATACTCTGTATGTGCATATCCGTGGTATATATATCCGTTTTTCGAAGCAAAATGTCATCTACCTGTTCAAAAGAGCAAAGCAAAAACATTACATAGAGGGTTTGTTACTGTTAACACTCTCTATTTCCGTGCGTAAAGTATCCAACCAGATATCCAGGAACAGCTTTCAGGGAACGAGATTGAATATTTGATCGAATATATTTAATATGGCAATGTTACGTATAACAATATACGTATGGAATTTTAAAAGTCACGAGGGTTGCAGCGGACTCAATTTTAATGTACATTAAACATTTTGCTCATTGATGACCTTACCTTAATTTTTTTCTCCTTCCTCACTTTCTTCTCCTATGCGAGTGACACAGCAAGATTGATAGTAACAAGCGATTTCATTAAAACACAATCTCCTTTTCCATTTGATGAACACGATACGAGACGAGGGAATGATTTAGGAACACGACTTTCGAGCGGTTTCATCAACTATTAAGTTTCATTTATAGCAACGAACACTGCCAAAGACGTAATCAATAAGATTCGCGTAGGTGCCGTAGATGACGTAGATGAAAAAACGTAGATCAAACGTAAATGACGAAATTATACATTAATTTATTTTAACGCGTTAAAATTACGCTAATGACAGTTGTTCCATTCAATTTGTTCACATATTTGAGCCCTATATGGAACAAAGTGAACGGAACATCTGCAAACGTGTTAACCGGACAACGACGAATTTTCACATCTACTCCACGAAGCTTCACATATATCAATGACCACTACCGTAGTCATGGTCAAACATAGATGACGAAGTTATGTATTGATTCACTTTAACACGTTCAGATTACGCTAGTGACACTTGCGCAGTACTATTTGTTCATATATTTAAGCCCTATATGCAACAAAGTGAACGTAGCATCAGCAAGCGTGTTAATTGGACAACCACGAATTTTCACATATATTGCACGAAGATTCGTATATAACAATGATCACTGCCATAATCATGGTCAAACGTAGATGACGAGATTATGCATTAATTCACTTTAAAAATTACGCTAGTGACACTTGCGCAGTACTATTTGTTCATATATTTAAGCCCTATATGCAACAAAGTGAACGTAGCATCAGCAAGCGTATTAATTGGACAACCACGAATTTTCACATATATTGCACGAAGATTCGTATATAACAATGATCACTGCCATAATCATGGTCAAACGTAGATGACGAGATTATGCATTAATTCACTTTAAAAATTACGCTAGTGACACTTGCGCAGTACTATTTGTTCATATATTTAAGCCCTATATGCAACAAAGTGAACGTAGCATCTGCAAGCGTGTTAGTTGGACAACGACGAATTTCGTTTCGCAAACACCGACACGTGATACATTTTGAAGTTACGTGGATGCGAGAGTAATTCGTTCCCTTAAATTGCTCAATTTCCATTTCTTTCGCCATGTATATTCGAGTATTGCATTTGAATTGCAGAGCAGTGGGAAGTAACGGCGCACGTCGTTGATATATCGACAGGAACATGAATTCTTTTTTCATAGGATGAATACTTTTTTCATCGAATTATTAAACCGAATCAAGTTTTCAAATCCAATCATTTAATTTCATCGTTTTACATCGAACGTTTCAATCTTTTTTCTTTTAAATACCTTACCTATATTTCATCTCGTTGAATATTCCATATTTTTAATGCTACTACCACTTATTGGTAATTTCAAATATGTAATTATCGTTCTGAAGTTAGAAATTCGAAATAACATTCGTCAGTATATGATTCTACGTTTTATATAGAGTAATAAAAATGATACAATGAGTTTCGGTAAATAACCAATAAAAATTTTTGTTCCTTTTTCTTTTTCTTTTTTTTTTTTTTTTTTTTGGTTTTATGTATCCAAGGTCGAGAATAAACTATGTGCACGTTTCTTGTATTCGTTTCTTGTATTTTTATGAGGAATTCAGTCTTTTTACGCCACAAGAGTCTCAACGTTTTCGTTTTCACGCCTACGTTACGCTCGTTAAACACGTTCCAACAAGACCATGAATAAGGATAACAGCTTTAATGTTTTCACATGTTTGACACAATGTTTCACACAAAAACGTAGACTAAGAAGCATATGGCAGACCCATAGAACACCGGAGGACAAACGCAAACTAAACAACGCAACTAGAAAACTATCCTAAACTATAAAAAACTACAATAATGACCGTTTTCACAAATATCTCGCCAGCTTGTCCCCCACAGCCGACTCCAACTACTCACTATGGAAGGCCTCCAGGAAACTCACGCGCCTCCCACAAATAATACCTCCAATCCGCCGTCCGCAGGGTGGATGGGCGCGTAGCCCTATAGAAAAAGCCAACCTATTTGCCAAACACTTGACTGAAGTATTCCAACTCCATTCCTCCATAGCTGCAGCGGACGTTACCGAATATCTGCACACTCCCTTCCAAATGTCCCCTCCTATTGAACCCTTCACTTCTTCAGAGATCATAGAAGCAATCAGTCGCCTAAACCCCAAGAAAGCAGCAGGTCACGACCTAATAGGAAATAAAGCAATCAAGGAACTTCCGATAAAAGGGATTGCACTCATCGCATCAATCTTTAACGCTATCCTCCGCCTTCAACACTTTCCCTAGGCTTGGAAAATCCCACTGATCACCCTCATCCCTAAACCCGGTAAACCAATATATGAAACCAGCTCCTATCGCCCAATCAGTCTTTTACCTACCCTGTCTAAACTATTCGAGAGGATGCTCACGAATCGTCTCCTTCCACTCCTAGAAGAATTGAAAACACTCCCAGACCACCAATTCGGCTTCCGAAAACAACACTCAACAGTAGAGCAAATCCACCGCATAACCCACATGATCAGCCAAACCCTTGAAAAGAAAAAATACTGCTCAGCGGTATTCCTAGACATCCAACAGGCATTCGACAAAGTATGGCATAAAGGGCTACTCTACAAGCTCAAAAAGATCCTACCTCATCCATACTACTCCATCTTAAAATCCTACCTAACCAACAGACAATTCATAGTTAAATGTCTAGGCGCCACTTCCGCAACATTCCCAATAGAATCCGGCATACCCCAAGGTAGTGTCCTCGGACCCCTACTGTTTTCCATCTACACTGCCGACTTACCTATAGCAAACGAGGTAACAATAGCAACATTTGCCGACGACATAGCACTATTAGCTACCCACGCAGACCCGGCAATTGCCTCATCCACTCTCCAGCGAAGTATCGACACCATGGAAAAGTGGTTCCAAAAATGGGGTTTCAAAATAAACGAAAAAAAATCCTCTCATGTAACCTTCACGCTCCGAAAACAAACCTGCCCCCAGGTCACCATTAACAACACAATAATCCCAAGCAAGGACTCCGTAAGATACATGGGCATGACCCTGGACAGGAGGCTAACTTGGAAAAAACATATCTCAGAAAAAACAAAGCAACTAAAGGAAAAATTAAGAAAATTCTATTGGTTCACGGGCCGACGCTCCAAACTAAACATACAGAACAAAATAATCCTCTACAAGGCCGTAATAAAACCTGTCTGGACCTATGGAATCCAACTATGGGGAACAGCAAGTAATTCCAACATTGAAATACTCCAACGCTTCCAATCGAAAACGCTAAGATCCCTATCAAATGCACCCTGGTATGTTACCAACGAAACAATCCACCGTGACATCAAGATACCTACAGTCAAAGATGAAATACACAAGTCCAGAAGCAGATATAACACAAGAGTCAACAACCACCACAACCCACTAGTCACCCAACTACTGGACACGACGGACCGATCTACATTTATCATATTTTATATAAAATTAGAAGGGACCTTTAAAAAATTGCATGCAACAACACACTTACAGGTACTCTTGAATTAGTTTTTCTACATGTCCGATTATGTCTTTATATGTATATGTCAATTCAAATTTATTTTCTTAAATGTCCCTTAATGAAAAACTAACACTTCATATTAACTTTGAACTTTTGAGTTCTTAGAATATTCTGATTTAGTCACTGGCTGTACCATAAATTCATTTACAGATATTATATTTCCACCAAGAGCTAGTTTTATTATGAGCCTTCCTGCATCATCATCGAATCCTTCTATTTGACCATAATTATTACTTTGTTCTCCAGCTATAATTTTCACAAATGTTCCTTTCTCGATTTTAACTTCTTCCTCTTCTTTTTTGAAATCTGTATTTTTCTTCTGCAATGCTACTTTGTCTGCTCCAAGACCCATACCTTTTGGTCGTAATTCTGGTATGACAGCTGCTACTAATCTGTAATAGTTAGAATAAACGATTGTGAAATAAAAAATGATGTTCTCTGTTTACTTTCCAATAAGTGATGTATTAAATACATATAATTAATTTAATCCAGAGTAAAATTCATACTTTTCATTTCAACCAATTCCCTTTCCTGGTTGCCATCCCATTCCCCTTAACATTGCTACACCAAAAGCATCAATAGGAATTTTTTCATAATCTTCTAACGTAGACTGAAAAATACAAAACGATATTTATAATATGCAAATGTAATACATCTGTGCATTGCACATCAATATGTTGATAACGTACCTGTTCTTTGCCTCTTAATGATTCATCTTCTACTAAAGGTAAAGTTAAATCATTTGTTTTAGTTTCATATTTATTCTTTGACTTAAGTTCCCCAATGATTTCTTTAGTCGCTTGCTCTTCTAAAGTAACAACTTTATTTTCACTATCTTCAACTGGCTCTTTCTTTATTGATATTATTGGCGATGTTTTTCCATTAGATAGCTTTGATTTTGCCTCGTTAACACTAGCGTCTCCTACCTTTTCCTTATCTGCCTTCGGAAGGAAAATGTCTGCATCTATTTTATTAAGAATTCTATCATGCCAGGTTTTTGAACCTAGTAATGGAATAATTAGAGGTTCATCTTTTTTTTCTTCCTCATTGAAATAAAAAAATTGTTTTCAAATATATATATTCCGCTATTGGTGATTTTTATAGGTTAGGTTGAGGTTATATGTTTCTTGATTATAAATTTTACTTTTTGAACTCACCCTATTACTTTAATACCTTTCTCATCAAGGCATTCAATGTAATCAACTTTCTTTTTTTCTTGTGGAATAGCATTTTTTAACACAGGTTTCTTAATAGATTTCGCAAAACCGAAGGAAATCTTCTTTCCTTCTTCTGCCATTTATTTGTTATTTTAACACTGACTTATAGATCAATACACATGTATATACTAGACATAAAGATTGATGTCACTTGAATCTACGTACATGAATCTGATATCTTATTATACTTTATTAATCTACTCAAAATTACTTGCACATTACTAAAATTTCATTCCGACAATGTATCAAGCGTCTGAATAAGTGACATTAAAGTAAACATATATCAAAGAGGAAATAAGAAGAACTGACGCCTATGGTTTTCTATGTTACAGAGCTAGTGCTGCATCATACGGCCAAATGCCGAAGGTGGCTTATGCTAGTATATACCTGCCTATACGTTTCAATGAGAAAATCGATATTATGTGTTCATGTGAAAATTCACATTTCCCTAGGAGCTGTATTTTGATAGATTTAAGCTTCTAATGGAGCATTTTAAACGTATAGAGTATACTATGAAGTAGATAGTAGTGCGGATCATTTTATATTCATAGAAAGTTTGAATGTATAGAAATGTACAAAATGCTCATGATATGCAAAAATATGCAAAATATTCAAAGTAAACCAATCATCAAAAAGTTTAGAAGGTGAAACAAATTTCTTTAATAACACCTAGATTAATTTTTATTTGTTAACAATCCCATATATAACCATAGCTTTCGCCCGGCGCATATACGCGCCCATACATGCGTCAATAAGATAAGAGGAAATAAAAGACAAATTATCGATAAAATACACTAACACATATGTAATACGTGGATATATTATCACTCAGATTACACATATTATATATTATAAGGGAATATGTATACCACGTATATATGTAGAACGAACATTTCAAACTTGTTTATAGCCCGTGCGAACACATAAATGCACGCACACGAACAATTTTTCGAACGATAATTATATTAATAATTTATAACCATTTATATTTTTATATTTTTATATTTTTATATTTTTATATTTTTATATTTTTATATGATAAGCATTTATATTTTTTAAAATATGTTCTTATGGCATACATATTTATTCCACGCTTCATATCTATCCACATCCGTAACTGTAGGTGACATTGTTTTTTAACAATTTTGCTATTATTTCATAATTCTTTAATTCATATTTCAAAGTCGTAACAGATGTTTCTTTTTTTTTTTTTTTTTTTTCAAGTTTTTCCCATATTGGACTTATTTCGAGCAGCCATGCTTGCTTACAAAGCAATTTTATATCCACGCAAGAATATTTTTCAGTAGATTTTATTATGTGGTTTACAACATCCATATTCTCTAATAACTGGTTGCTAAGGTATAATTTGAACATACCAAGTCGAGTAACTTCATTTGGTAATGATACGTATATTTTCTTTTCAAGGCATCTGCGTAAAGCTGCATCAATGTCCCTAATAATATATTTACAATAAATATTATTGTTCTGTTATATTAATAATAACAAAGGAATATTCCGCACAACACAATAATTAAGATTAAGATAATGAATAATTATGATATTAAGATATTTTCTACTTAGAAAACATTGAAATAGCGTGATATACATAGCAAGGGCAATTAGTTGCAGCCAAAAGAACTACATTAGAATTTTCGTTAGATACTAATCCATCCAATCTAGAAAGAAGTTCTGATCTGAATCTCTTTGCAGGTTCAGACAATGTACAGTTTACTCCTTTATTTGTGCCTATCCAGTCAATCTCGTCGATAAAAATAATTGTAGGCGAAAAATTATAGGCAAGTTCAAATAAAACCTGTTCAGTTTAACAAATGTATTAATGTAACTATTCTATTTATATATGATTATTATTATATATGATATATTCCAGAATCTCTTCTTCATAGACAAAGGAAATCAACTTACACGGATATACTTCTCGGAATCACCTCTCCATTTGCTCACCAATGAGCTGGCCGTTATGTTAAAAAAGGTGCATTGACATTCCAGGGAGAAAATGGGCCTTTAAAAAAGATAAGGTACTTGAGGAGATACACAATGGCCTCCTTAATAGCAGATTTACATTCCTCTAGGCCTACGATGTTGTCCCAATATACATTTAATTTTGTCAGTATGATTTCCTACGACAATACAAAGATGAAATGGCGCATAATCTCCGTATTAATTTCCGTAAGTGTTATGTAATTCGTTATTTAAAGCTTTACTGAAATCAGTATTTACAATACGTATATTAATCGAAAATAACTTACGCATGAAATGTCTTCAATAATCTTCCATAATTCCAGATTGTCTATATAAAGCTTCTGAGCCTATTTTGATATCTTTGATTGCGTGGATTGTTCCATTAAGATGTTAAATAGCTCTCCTCTTCTGATGAAGATTCATCGCTTTCATTGGCGAAAATTGATGTCACTGTCATTGCGAGATTAATATCATCCGTAGCATCACCCCTCATCTTCTGTTGTGCATTCCTCCCTTTCACAGACCCAGATACAGACTCACTTCTCGTTTGTTTGCTAACAGATTTGACACGTTTTACTACTTCTTCAAAGATTGAATGATATTGTAATCGATACGTTGAATACGTTGAGAACGTTGAATAGTGTTAAATAATTTAAATTCTTACACTTTGTTCGCATTTGTCATTTCCCTCGTCTTTATTTCCTTTTCAGTTATTTTCTTGCACAATATAGGATATTTTTGGAATTTCATCTTGTAATAATTTTCATATTCTGTAAGAATAATTTCCAAATCGACGTTGTCGCAGACTCGATATTTCCGAGGTAGACGAGCTTCCCGGATTAATACATCGCTAATGTCTACATATCTAAAAAATATAATTTTTAATTCATTGAACAAATTTTATGCTATGAGTACACACTATACGATAATCATCAATTAACTGTTTTATTTCTAGGTAAGACAGACAAAAAGAATGTACTGTCTATTTATTATTATATAAATCCTCGGCGATAATTTTTTGCCTTCTGCCTTTTAATTTCTAATTTTTAAAGTTTGAATTTAAATATATTTTCATTTATAACTAGTTAATCTACGTTATCGATTGAGTTACTCTATAACTACTGAGTTACCGATGTCGATTTTCAAATTTTGGTTCCTTCCCCTCTTTCCGCACTAATTTCTATTTCGATTGGTCGCCGATATTATTCGAAAAAATTGCAACTAAGAAGATATCTAAATATATACACATAATATAAATATATAAACATAATTTTGTTATCTACTATCTTGATACGTGCAAAGATAAATCTTAATGATATATAATACAGCGTAAATGGTTATAAATAATTAATTATTGACAATAATTATAAGAATTATCGAAAGAAAAAATCATAGATACTATGTGCGAGTGTAAAATATCACAAAAAATGAACAACAATTGTGAAAAACGCAATATGGCAAATCAATGACAAAACACACTCATGACTGTCATGGAAGTTCCAAAGTCTTTTCGCAAATTATGAGATATCTTATTTGTGGTACCTTGCAGCGATAAATCACCGTTCATTGTAATAGTTTTAAATGTGATAATGATATCCTTGTATTGACTATCGTTTTTCGATAGTTACGAGAATTTTCGTTTATTACTTTGAGACAATCCGTCACTTCCTTTCTCTTATAAAGTTTCCCTTCAACTCCGTTGAAAACTGAGCATCAAACAGGAGACGAACGATTTGTTGTCATGGCAATGTTAGTTCACACGTAAGCAGGGTGCGAATATAATGATGGAATAGTCGAATCCTGTCTACTGTATAGTAAGATGGATGCGACATGGAAATAGAAAGAGAAGGCTGTATATAAGCATTTTCTGTCCTTGTTTAATCAGGCATGCACACTAGTGGACACTGACGGCGCTCGTTTACCGTTGTTACACATTTCCGGTACAAGTACGCGGGCATTAGAGAAGGACGGAACGGTCTCTCTCTTTACCCCTATATCGCGTTTTTAGTTCGCTCACGCGCTCTGTACTTATATCTATTACATTTCCACCATAAGCAGCGGCCGTGCAGTGACTTACAAAAGTTTCGAACTCGCGGACGTTTAATCACGTTCCCTACTCCGAAGGGGTAAGTACAAAGTTGCTCGTCTCAGTACTCTTGTTAGAAGTTTTATCATCTTTTTCATTTCGTGGCTACAAGTTTCCCAGGAAATTCTTATCGTTTTACAAGGGCTGTGGGACACAGTGACGTCAGCTATCGATCATATACGCGAATTTGTTGTAAATTAATTAGGAGAATATCTGGAGTTGTTTATCGTTGCCAGCTGTAAAATATTAGAATTTTTCATTCATAATTGTCATATTTTCGACTCTTCCGTTGCCAAGACCATCTTGAAAGATTTTTGGTATGTTCCATCACCCTTGTTAAAAGTGTGCCCATTGGTTAGCTATATTGATTTTAAAAACCAATACGTATATCAAGTTTATTATTTAACAGAAACAAAGAAATTCGTTTTATTAACGAATTTTCGATGTTTCTTCTCAATTTCCTTTAGCATCGAACGAAGAACATTATTTGATCAAACGTTTCATCGTTCAGATTATATTTCGTTTAAAAAGATTGAAATTGATATTGAGATAAAATCAAAAAGTATCCGTTGTTCTCGAACATTCTAGTATTCCTTCGCCGCCCGGGAGAAAGACAGGTATGAAGAAAGAGGATATTTTTTTTTATTAACTTTTTAATATTGATATTTCGACAAATATTGACGTGTGCAGTGAGAAAATCGAGTGAAATTTTCAATAATATCGTTTTAATAATTTGTGAAACGAATTAGTTTGGTTTTTTCCATTTTTATTAGTTTCCGTCAGTGCTGATTGACGCGCCACTCCAGTTTCCATTTCCGTTTCTCGAAATTTCCTACGTCCTTGGTCTTTGGGACTCTTTGCCCAGGTAACTGCATTGCTTCTGGGTACGTCTCACCGTTCGGGTCTCTCGAGCTTTCGGTGTCAGTTGTTACCGTTGAAGGAAGAGAAGCTAGTGACGGATATTATCGGATAAATCGTTTATTCTGGAAAAGTTCGAGTAAGTTCGTTCTGTTTGAATAAATCAAGACATAGATCAATTTTTATCGTATCATCGTGATTCGCCATGTCGTACGTTTGGTTTCGGGATACCATATGTTTTTAATTTGGTACTTTTAATTTGACATTTTACGCCTATAATCGTGACAGGAAGATACTTTCAGTGAATTATAAATATTTTAAATTATAAATTATAAATATTTGTTATAAATTACAATCATACTACGGGGAAAAGTGAAACATATGTTTTCTTGTGGAACGATTCATGTGATAGTAAATTATTCGAAGCATAATAATGCAATTATTTCTGTGTTATTGCTTTATCGAAGCATAATAAAGCATTAAACATCTATACGGTAACATTTACGGACGAATATTGGGGTAATATTATCGCGTCGCTTTAATCTGGCATTTAATGCTTTGATTGCGGTCTTTGAAATGGCATCACAGATGCTGGTATAATATCACACGAAAAAGGAAGGACCACCAAGTGCACCAGTGCGTTGCAGCCATCGGGGGTGGCTTTGACGCCGGTGCCGAGGAGAGGCGCAGAACGTGTTCGATCGACCCGCGAACGCAGCCCGTGCTCGTACTGCGACAGAGTTCGTTTCAGTTAGTCTCAGTCGCTGTTTGCCCGTCGACAGCGTATAGTCGCGCCGGCCAACGATTATTTTTTTCTTTTTTTGTTTCTCGATAATTCTCTCGCAACGTTCTATACGTACACGTTCTATACGTACACCATCAGTTTATCGCGTGATCATTGTTCCCGCTTCCCCTACCTTTTGTCACGTCCTTCAAAGAAGATTTCCCTTCAGTTTTTTGTTGTTTGGGGAAAATTCATCGCTCGGACACATGGATTTATCGACACGACGGTTTATCGAGGCATCAGCGTGATGTACTTTTCAAGTTTCATATTTTCTCTATGATACTTTCTAAGGAGAATTTAGAATTCGAAAGATATCAATTTCCAGGAAATATAGGTCTTTATGAGACCATCGATAGGTTTGAATTTAATTAACTCTCTTATAATTGGTATTTCAATTTTTTAATTCCTTAAATTTAGCTTTCTTTAGACGATATAACGCGGGCATTTTATGATATATCCAATATATTCGTATATATTTTACTTTATACATTCGATAAATTTCCTTGGTTGGCCGGCCTGCAACCCACATACGGCACTTAATAAAAATTTGTTTCGTTAGAGGTCGGTGTTTGTTCATCTTCGTCATAAAAATGTCATGACGTCATATCATATCACAAGGGTTCTTCTGAAAGCTAGATATTCGATAACAAGATTAATGGTCTTCGGTAGCTTGCAATGTCAAGCTTTGAACTGGCGGGATCGCCTTGCTGTCAAATCGCCATTCAGCAGCGACCATATTCTTTAACTACGTTCAAGACGTATATCACGCTACAGGAACCATCAAAGGAGGATAATTGCAAGTTAGTTGCCCCTTAGAAACGAGACAGTTGGTTGTTACTTGTTATCCGTAGTTGGTAGTTGTTCTCCTTAGTCGCCACATATTATAAAGACGACATTCATAGTCACCAGTTGCCTTCGCTAATAGTTTCTTGTTGTCTGTAGTTAGTTCTCGTCATCGCTATGTATTCCATCAACCACGTAAAATTTAACATATAGGATTTTATTCTTTTTTATTCTTTCTGTAGGAAGATTCTTTAAGTAATATGAATTTAAGTAACTATTTTATGATACAATAAAGTGGAAAAACGATTATTTTACGTAACGTAATGTTTTAAAGAACATTGAATTTAAAGGATTCAGATAGATATCTTAAACGTAATTAAACCCTCCATATCGTAACAAATTAAAAGAAATTGCGCAAGAAAGTACAAATACATTTAATGCATAAAACATATATTTAAAATCCAAATGTAGGCGTTGACGCGTGCGTGCTACATGTTCGAAACGTTCGTTACATCCGCGATAAAATTTGTAACGACGAAGAAGCTTAACATATGGTGTGCTTCAAGACGATAGTAAAAAGTGTTGGCGGATTTTTCGAAATTTCTTCCATTCTTAATAAAAATATATTGTATAAATATAGTAAGATTTTTCAAATTTAAATAGTTATAATGATTTGAAACTTTACAATCGTACGGTTCTGTTTTATCCTTTGAATATACCTGTCATTTTCATATCTCCTTTTAACTAAACTAAATATTTGGAAATCCTATAATTTGTACACTTCTATTTGTGAATAAGATCGATGAAATTAACGCGTAACTATGCTTTCAATAATGGCTTCGATGTATTGCTCACCATTATGGCGGATTAACGTCTCTAAGTGATCGACCTTAATCACTAAATGGCAGCCGCGATTCAGTGGTAGAGCCTTACACATGACGGACATTGCAAGCGCTTGTAAGACGTCTATCGTGAAACGTTTCCAATAGCATCGATTACGACGACGGTGAAATCCGAATAGAAATATATATCGCGTATCGCTTCAGTCTGACATGTCTTAAAATAGAATCACAATTTTTCGTTCTTAAATAAAAAAAAAAAAAAAAAATAAGAAAAAAGAAAAAAAAGTCTATAAAAATTATATGCAAATAAAATAGATAAATGGATAAATGGTTGTACAAATTTATAAAACAGATATTACAAATATACGTAAATAAATTATATATTTATAAGTTGTTTGTTTAAATATCTGTTTGTTTAAATAAATAAAAGGGATATTTACGACTTACAATGAACGTAGTCCTGTTTTTAGTTTTAAACAAAGCAAAAACGGATAACAACTTTTTAAAATGTAAAACTCAACGCAACAGTGGTTTGTTTTAATTAATCAATAACGTTCAAAGTTAATTAATTTAGAGTGGTTTGTACATTTTGTATGCTCGCCGTATTTTAACGTTTGATGTGTAACGTTTGATGTAGTACTTGATGCCCGAAAAATCGAAAAATAATTAAATTTGATCGTTTCGTCGAATTTACAAGTGTGTATATTCGTGTGAAATCCTATGTGCTTGTGTATGCTGATGTGAAAGGCGGTAATATATTTTTCTTTTTTCGATTATTGTTGTCAACTTTTGTGTGGAATAAATCAATTCCGTGAATAGAAGTGCAATCAATACAGCTTACTATGAAATGATAGCACAACAACAGTACATATCGCCATTGACGTCAGCTTCACAAAATTTCTCGAGTATCGAGGTCGTCCATTTGGGTTAAGAATTTATTTCCAAAATGCCACAAGCACGAATATCTTATGGAAATCCACTGTATTTCCACTGTAATTTTTAATAATCAGATTCCATATTGTATGCTACGATTCGAGGAAAATCCGCAGCTAATTATTATCTTTGCTGCCTTTAAATACCATAAATAGTCGTCCGTAAATTTTAAAAGATTTTCTGTGCCATACTTATATTGTGTATTTTAGTCTTAAGGTGCGGGTCGTGTTCAATTAATCGAAAGTGATGAAACTGTAATGGGTCACGATAGTCAAATATTAAAAATGGTCTCGTTGGCTACATTTAAAATCTTTACGAGATATATATGCATAGTACGTTGCTACTAGCAACGGGTAGCGATGAGCAATAGAGAACAGTACCTTCCTTATCTCGTCGTGATTATGTACATACCAGTAATGCACAGTACTCGTACTGAATATCTTACAACATCTACATAGATTTTCAGATTTGTTTCGAATATTACCAGCATAACCATGATAGTAGAATTCTGTTACAGTATTAATTCTATAGTGCCGTTATGCATAATACAGCCCTAAAATGTTTCTACAAATATACGAATATTTTCGTCAGCTACTATATTCCAACCATGGCTTATTATGAAAGGAAATATATAACGAAATTACTTGTTTTTTTAGACTAAATTAGTTTAATTTGAATAATTTTAGTAATTGTGTAGGATCGAACAACAACTTATCATTAGCTTCACTCGAGACTTGATTGCACGTAGCAACGTAATTGCGTTGGAACTGAGGGTAGAAAACAATGTCAACCGTTAGACGCGTCTGTCTGGCGAATGTGTAACGCGTGAATAATAGATGGCGGCAATCACGTGAACCCTACTTATAGCTGTTTCGGCTTATATCGTAGCATTCAACCTAGGGTAAAACGATAGGGATCATTAGAAGTTGAAAGGCCGGCTGATCAGCCTCATTTTGTTCCATTTTTTAATCAAGCGATGAATCGACAAATTGTACAGATTTCGATGGTTATCACAGTTCTCTGGGAATTTTCAAGCGCGGTTCGTCGAATTTAGTCGGATTGGCTACAGACTCTTTTACGAGCAGCTTGAAACTCGATCTAGTTTCGAGAAAATGAAAAATTCGTTTTATCTCTTTGCTTCCCTGTTCCTTCCTTCCTCTTTTTTTTTGCTTTTTACATTGCGTTAAGACCGGCTAAATAATATTGATTGCCATGGACGTTGGCTGGTTCAAAATCACTGACATCGACGATAACAAAAGTAAGTTTGATGATCATTTATCTGAGCCGGTGTTATTCGACTTGAGCTCTGCACATTTGTTAATATTATTCTAGTAGGGATGAGATACTACAAATTTTAAATAACTTCGATTAAAATTATATTATAAAAATTATATTACATTAACGTTTAGAAGTCAATAAAGTGGAAAGAATTACGCGAGATAATGTAAATATAAATTACATTACAAGGAAACAATACGGCTAGGTAATTTGAAACATTCTGGCTAAAATTGCATTCTTTCAAAGTTAGGACGTACAGTATTTACAAAGCAGATTAAGTATCAAATGGGGTACTTAAGAAAATTCATGTTATCATTCTTTAGTAAACATTTTCAGGTTATAGCCTTCTGCAAAAGCTGCTTTTCGTTACGTTAACGTATTCATTATTAATATTAATCATATTGTTCTTATCTCCTAGGGGCATAACAATCCATTTTTATATTGTGTTAAAGCTAAATTTCTATTATATTTTCGCAAAATTTTCTTTCGTTTTATAGAGAAATGATAGATACACAGCATTTTTTGTTTTATGTTATTTTATATTAAATTGGAGAAAGGTGGATCGCACATAATTGAATAAAATAATATAATGCAAAAAATATCGTACATCTATCATTTCTTTATAAACCGAAAGAAACTTTTGGAACAACCTAATATTTCTCTCCAACGACACTTCTACGATGTTAAAATATTTGATAAAAATATTTGATAAAAATATTAAGAAATTCTAATATTGATTTAAACGTATCGATTTATTTACTTTTCGCTGCCAGAAATTGTTAATTATGATTTCCACTTGAAAGCGTATTTCATATTATGAGGATAAATGATCAAATTCATCTCTAATATACACGTTAGAGAGTCATTTATAGCTGCAATCCTGTTTACCGCTCATATTCCTGGAACTCGATAATTCACTAGGCGATTGCTTTAACCGTGCAGAATACATCCATAAATAATTAATCGCCATTAATATTCCATCGACTTTTGAAAATCCCTGATGTGATCTATTTCACGTGATGAGAATACGTGTAAAGTGAGGTTATTGCTTGATTATCTTTAGTCGAATAAATCGAGTGATTCAAATTATAATGCGGAAGAAAGTCAAAACTATGTATATTATTTTTTTCAATTTTTATGTATCATTTGACGGAAGGAAATTTCGTAAGTAAGGTTCACCTTCTTTAATGTCAATGATTTTGACATATGTTATTAAGCTCCAAATTCTAAGCAATCTTCTATATATATATATATATATATATGTAGTATCTTAATGGGTCTTAGAGGAAAGGACAAGTAATGATGTTTTGATTTAATAAATAATGTTCGAAGCAACGAAATGATTACGATGCTGTCGTACGTCTTATTCTCATAGACGGCTTCCGACTTCCCGATTCACACTCTTCCGCTTCTACACTCGCTCGCTCTCGCTTCTCAAGTCACACTCTGCACACCTTTTGCATCCGTCTTCTCCGGCTTCTCAACTAACACTGCCTTTAGCGTCTCTTTGTCTTTTCCCGTCCTATCGGACACGTGTCCCGAAACGCCCGTGGCCAGAGTCACGCAGGCCCTTTCCACGAAACTATCCACTTAAAAAGAACCGACGACACATTGATGTACCCGACGATGCCGCGGCTCTCGCGGCATTGTTTATGGTTCGGCAGATATCTTAGGCCTTTTGTCCACGATACTACATATATAACATACGTATAATAGCCAAAGTTCAACTGCCAAGTATACGCAAAGCTTTTATTTTCAATTTATGCGACACCACTATGTTTCATGAATTTATTTGCTAACGGTATTGAAACAAATAACAAGCAGAGGACGAACTATCCGTGAACTGTTTTGCCAACGAGTACGCTTCCAATATTTTCTGTTTGAGAAAACACACTTGTTGCTGTTGCAACTCCAAATATTTTTACAGCCGACGTTTTTGCCATGAATCATCGGCTAACATATAAAATAGAGAAAAGCCATAGTTGATTGTAATGGAAATTTAGAAAACCTGAAACTCGATATAGAAGGGAAAAATAAAGGAAAGGAAGGGAGAGATAATTGGAAGCTTGGGGCCAGGTTTAATTCACTGAAACCGGGCTGCTTGTGTCATCACGAAACAGAATTGCCAGTACGTCATTTCTGTGCTCCCGTCCTCGTAAAAACGGTTTCACTCGTTAAGAAAAAACGAATAGGCGGTGAAGAGAGAAAAAAGCAGACAGAGAGCGCTTTTAAAAAGCTGACGAAGCGTGCGTTGCCACAACGAGACACACGGTGCTATTTGTCGTTTTAAATTGCGCCGCAACTTGTTTTTCAGATCTTTGCTAGAGACACGTGAAAACACGTTGGAAGTATATTTCTTGTTTTTGTGGAATTTAGCTGGAAAATAAAAAATAACGTAAAACATGTACTTACGACTTACAGAGTAATTGAATGTATACACTATAATAACCAGCGATTTAAGGCTTTAAAAGATCGAAAAAAAAGAAAAGAAAAGAAGAAAGATAATATGTTGTGGCAGTCTAACTCGATCTAAGGAAATAGAGAGGGAGGGGGTTGGGGGGGGGGCAAAGCTTGTTAATCTGGAAAGAATACAAGCATCAATTTCAAGCACTTATAGAGAATCAAGCGGGCTTGTTAAGGTCGTAAGTTGGACAATTATCCCGTGTTAGGTTCAATCAGCTTAGTCCTACACAAAATTGATCGAATCATGTGAAAACAAATGTATTCTGATTTTTGTCGCAGATATTTCTGGTCTACGCACTCCAGTGCCCACAAAGCAGTTATTGAAACAGCTGATTTTCGCCTATTCTAGAGCGACAACATCCCCTGATCTTTTACAACCATGAAGGACCTGTACTCGAAAATACTTGCAATTCTCATCTGCTTGCAGGTTATTTTCGTCACTTTCTTCCCGTCAGGGGCTGGTAAGTTGATACTGATTAATTATACCATCGAAATTCTATATAATGGCTACAAAAAATATTTGCATCATTACCCTCATTTCCTAACGAAGCGCGTTTTTTTACCAAGTTTTATATTTCATTTCATAGTATCAAATCTCTGTAGTTACACGAAAGTATTAAATGATAGGAAACTTGATATACACGAATTTAATTAATTAATAAGTTAGTCGATATACAGCCATTATTATTTCATGTGAAATATTACAACGTCAAAAACTTAACGTTCTTGTACGTACAGTATTAATCACAAATTGTAAGAATGTTTACTGATAAGCAAAATAGATAATATGGAAAACGCAGACCTATGGAAAGAGAATTCCTGACATTAGACAGGAATACGCGATTGCACGAAATATTTTATGGTATGTCTGACATGGAGAATATATGCGGCGAAGTACGAAAAATTCATCCTGAGATATGTATACGACCTACGCGGTACGGGACGTGTTATAAATGGTTTTCGCCACTCAGCCGTATTTGAATTTGTGAACACGATCGAACAAATGACGCGACAATTATTAATTGCCGTCTCTGCCTTAGTAACGATTCGCGTTGGAACGAGGTCGAATCGTTCCGATTCCACGCGCGATTAACAAATAATTACAGTGGACATCAATTACTTGGATGACCTTCGTCATTTCAGCTTAAAACGATTAATTTGATCAAACCAACCAATTATTTCAATTAATACAATCTGCACTTTAAATTCGCACGTCTTGTGTATACACACCGGGCCAGAGAAAAGTTTTCATTCGTTCGAGTAGAACCTTCGTAGTCCTTGAGGACGCGTGTCGCTTCTCGTGCACCTAAAGTTTCGCTCAAATTAACCGATTTATTTGAATTCGAGCGAGTGAAAACCTCTTTGTCACCGTGAGTTTGTTACTTAATTGATACTCTTAGATGCCCTTTGCTTTCAATCTCTTACATCCATTCTTAATTAGTCAAGTCGTTTGACTTTTGACAAGTATTTTGAAACCATTTTTACTAACACGAACCTACTTTTTTACTTGAGATTATCCGCTATTTTTATTCAAATGTATATGTACGTATAGTACACTTTTGAATTTTAAACGAACCTTCTATTATACCTATATCCTTTAAGTGCCGTTTTAAGTTTCAAGAGACTTTAACTCGGATAGCTCGACTTGGAGTTCTAACGTATACTGTAAAGCACACTTGCGAAGTAAAACAGCAAACACGATATAAAAACTTTTTGCCCATGTAAGAAATCGAATAACCTATTTCAACGGTGCTTTAATCTCATCGATGAAGCATCGATGCAACGAAGGAGCATCGTGATAGCCGCAATGCGGATCCGTTGAACAAAAATTTCCTGGTACGGTCGTTTTCGTAATGTTATTAACCGTTTTAGTGTCGGATGTTTCAAGACTCCGTATCGGTTTGTGCTGTGCAGCGCGATAGCGCTTCGTTTATTTATTTGCGAGTAGTACCGATCGACGCGATCGCGCTGCCCTTTCATCCTGTTTTTTTCATCGAAATATACCGTTCGACGTGCTCGCGCTTCATTTCATCGGTTATACTGGAAGCGTTACAACAAACACTCAAAAGTTTGCGAAATATTTATGCTCTGCGTTTCGTTTGTGTGATAACATTCTATAATGCAGGATTTGGTTTTCCGATTCAAGAGGTAATTTTTTATATTGGTTTTTTTTTTTATTTGGTTTATGATTATTTGAAAAACGAGTAATTACGAGAGGAAACTCTGATATGACTCGCGACGAGCACGCTTGAGCGCGTTGCGAATTAATGATCGTGACCATACATCGTGGCACAATTTACCACGGTACGCGAATAGAGTGATCACGCTGCGTGGCGTTAAAACGGTTAGCGTAACTGCGCGTACGATTGTCGAGTGACAAAGATATTGACGCTGGTAATCGTTTTCAGTGCATTTAGGAGGAAACTGTACTGATTTCGAAGGACGATCTGTCTTACATGGACAGATGTATGTGCCGGGACCTTGGATTTGCATACACTGCATATGTTACAATTCGAAGTCAACATCTTGCGGGCGTCTCCGCTGTTCAATTCCTGCGGTAAGTATATGCTCATTCTAAGAGCAACCAGCTTAACACAACCATGAGAAACTAAAGTACACCGTTAACGCTTGCATGCTGGTCGTTAAAACACATGCTGCGCGAATAGGGTACACAGCGATTCATTTAACTCGCCTTGAATTAGTTTTAGAAAGACAAACATGGACAGGGATAATTTTTGTCACGAGTCGTTTAATTTATTCGTTCATTAGAACGAATTAATTTACACCTGCTGAGATCGCGATTGATGCGACAAATTCGAAATCTTGTTCCATATAAATATTTTTAAACAAGCACGTCGTAAGCTTTGTATATTTTTTAATCGCAACGAAACTGTTCAGAGAAATGCTGAAATTATTAATTATAAAAGGAGATTTCTACGCATCGTTGTAAAAGTGTCAGGGAAAATATTCGTGAAACAGTTACGTTGTTACAAGTTCTACAAGAAGAAATATCGAAAATCACGTTCCACTTATTCAGTTGCACGTGTAAAAGGTATCTTGCGTTCGCGCAAAAAATCTCTGAAGGATACATGCTTTATAATAATTGGAGTGTCGAAGTTGTTACACGGATCGGCGTACACGTACCTTTTAATGAAACTAGGTTACTCATTCGTTATTCGTTCCTAATTTTCAGCTTCACGATTTTTACGCAATAAAATTTTATACACCTGTTCGGTTTATAAATGATTCAATTCAAATTTAACAGAATTAAAGTTGAAATAATCATTTGTACTTCATTAAAAGGTTCTTTCAGCATCTCGTTTCAATATTTTTATTGGTAATATTTTGTTGATCGTTATATTTAAATGGAGTTTTTCAAAGGAGAGACATTTTAAGGTAGGAAATGGACATACATTTATAATAAGAATTCAGAAGAAAGAATATTTCATACAGAAAGAAATATTCCGTATGTATAAATAACTACGCTATGAATTTTATATGTATCGGATATTCCTTCTGGTTAATGTATCTGATGTTTTTTCACGCGAGATAGCGTATATTTGCATCTATATGTCTCTTCGTTTCTCAGTAGTAAAACTTAGCATTCATGCGGCTGATAAGTAGTTACGCACTGACAACGAGAAACATAAAATGAGTAAGAAGCATGAGACATTCTATAGGAAAAATAAACTTGTTTTTATCTTTCATTGCATATTCGTCAGAATATTGTTAATAAATATTTAAGTTAAGATTTCAGTTGAAATAAATACATAGGATTAGACATTTATTTATATATATATCTATGAACGCATTTGACATAAAATTTTGATAACGACTAAAATTATATATTCTGATATTAAATTAATTTAATGAGAATAAAAAACTAATTTTTTTAAACAAGATTTTGTATAAAGTTATATTTATTAGGAAAAGTTCGTTCATCCCTTTATAATATGATAGGATTAGACTCATAGCTGTGTAAATCATTTCATGGAATAGTATATGTGTGCGTGTGTGTTCTAAGTTTTTACTATAAAAATGCTAAATGTACTAGGAGACGTTTTTAAAAATTCATACATTTTTCTTCATCAAACATATCAATCGTTATATTGAAAAGTTAATTATCTATTATTTGTTTCGAGCTGCACATTGATTGAGACATTCCTGTTGGTTATAATTGCGAATTTAACGCAACGAAGTTGTTTGAATCCCTTGCGAGCATGTAAATATATCGTCGAATTAATAGGTCAATTACTTGAGGTTGGAATTGAAAGAAAGAGAAAGGTGGAGGAGAAGTCTTGCGTTTGAATGCGGGACACTTTTAAAGCCCACAGTTCGCTGAAATTGCCAGAGAATTCAATTAAATGGCAAATTAAACCATTGAACTGAATCTGTTTCCAATCGCGAGCTTAGAAGTTCTATCCTTTGAATTTTTATATCAGTCAACTTTCTTTTTGTACGTACGGTAACGAATACAATTCATGAATTAATGAAGTATGTAATTGGATGAAAGTTCTTCTTCCTGGATTCAGTTTAGACTAAGAAAAATTATATAATAACGAAATTATCAACTTAAAATTGATAGAGTGTATAGTTTTTTTTCTTTTTTTTTTTTTTGCGTGAGGAGGGGAAAATGCTGTTACGCATACCCAGTGATCCGCATCACTGGGTTATGTGGGACTCGGGCGGATGTTGTTGCCATACCCACTAAAAACCCCTCCTCCTTTTTCCTTTGTTTTGAGGACAGACAACCCCGGTAAAACCTGTCGGCAGTCATCAGGGTTGTCCTTTCATGCCCCGTTGTATCTTCTTCGTCGGGCAGCTATTCTGTATATTCAGTATTGCTCTCGTCATCTTCTCAGCTAGTTCAGAATACTGGGCTGATCTCCTTCTGTGGTTCTTTGTTGTCTTGTATCTCTGCCTTCACTGCTCCGCGTAGTTGTTGTTGCTCTCGTTCTCCTCCTTGCCTCCTTCAAGGCCTTCGCTGTCACCCTCCTGTGAGACATGACGGTCTTGCGAAATTGCCTGAATTTATCCCAGCTCTCGTTCTTGGCGGTCACCGTGGCGATCAGATTGTCCACGTCTATCTTCTCGCCAAGAGCGTTCTCCAGCTCAATCCTTCTGTCCGTTCACCTCGGGCACGTGAAGAGGGCGTGCTCTGCATCGTCGTTAGGGTCTCCACAGTCGAGACAGTTGCTGTCGCTGCTCTTGCCAATCCTCTTTCTATAGACACCGAAACTCCTGTAGAGGTGGCCGTGTGTGCGTTATATATTTATTGGACGTGCGTGATAGCTGTGGTAGTTGGGCCTGGTCCGCTGTAATTGTCACTGGGGGCTGTAGATGTCGCTGCCGTCGTCCGACACTAGTTAGTGTCGAGTGCCGCCACACTCCCATGCCCGGTTAACAGCTGCATGCTGTGATGATCGATGTCCATCTTCTTTTTGGTAAATAGCAGCGCACTCGGTATTAATTTCCTTGCGCCTCCAGTTCCCCCTTCAGCTCGTTGCCGTCATCCGCGCCGATCTTGGTCTTATGGATCTTGTTCCACTCGTAAGTCTCTCCGAGCATCTTTATCTTTATGTAGATCGGGAGATTTCCGGTCAACACGCAAAGTGCCGCGTGGGAGACGGTACGATATGCCGTCGTTGTTATGCACAGGGCCGTTCGTTGTGCCCGTTTCAGCTTCTTCCTGTTCTTATCGGTATTCGCTAAGCTAATTCTTCTTTCTGAACCCATACTGCCTCCGATGGAACGGGTCCGTTCCGATGCATCTCTCGATGATCTTCTTAAAGCATTTTTCCTAGATCTTGCTCATGGCTGGGAGTATGCTTATCGGCCGGTACGCGTTAGGGAGACTGGGATCCTTTCCCGGCTTCCTTAGCAGTATTACTCTGGCCGTCTTCCAGCAGTCTGGTTCCAGCTTGCTTCCAGCTCCTGCTTCCAGCAGTCCAGGAGTCTTCCATCGACTCCTGCAGCCTTCTTGGTGTTCATTCTTCCGGCGGCATCGACGACATCGCCTTCGCCGATGACGACGCTGAAGCTGATGTCTCCTTCTTCTTCGGTCTCTGCCTCTTCGCGGCCCTCGTAATGGGAGGGTCCGTGTCCCATGGTGAATAGCCTCTGTAGGACTGCTTCCACCATGTCGATCGGCATGTCGTTGGTTGGTTTCTTGCTTTTGCATCTCTTCATGACTGTGCGATAGGGTTTGCCTTCTTGCTTTCCTGTATGGATGGAAACGCGTTCGAAAAGTAGAACGGAGTAATTAGCGATGCACGATCCCAGGCTGGTGAATATTTTTCCATCGGGAAAAGTCAGGTCGAGCGATACAAGATTTATATGCTCGTTATTTCAACGTCTGTTACGCGATAGAAAATGAACATAAATGAATAATAAATGTATTACAGCCATAAAGATTGCTTGATGTACGCCACCGTTTTTCCCCTATTTCTCCGATACAATTTTCCTTTTTTTTTCTTTGCCAAACACTTTACTAATCGGTACGTATTCGAATTATCCTCAATTATTCTCGGTTGTTTCCGTTTCCTTTGGATTTACATAAGTACTCGTTTGATGTACGTGCAGAGTGAGATAATAACTATTAACAGCTATAAAATAAGAAGCGAAAATACGTTGAAACTCGACTTCTAGATTCGCGAGACTTTGCAGAGCTTCGAAACTCTCGTGTTTCAAACCTAATAAAAAGTTGTAGAGGGAGAATTACATTGCGAGATCTGTTAAGGAAAATCGTATCGTTGTAATAGGATTATTTCAGCGAGGGAAATTCCGTGTTGCGTGTAACGCGTTGCAAAGCCATGAGCTTTCTTTCGGGTTAATATACATAATCGCCTTATCGAACTTTCCATCTAAATCGTTGCGCTCACACGTGAATTTTGCATTTCAATCTTCTTACTTGCAGTCCAGTCCAGTTTAGTGTGACTAAGCTAAATGTTTCAGCCCTTCCAGGTAGAATATGTTTTATAGAGAGACGTACAACTCTATGAAGGGGAGATCAATAAATTGGGTTATCTTTAAATCACTGACAATTATTTCATCGACACGATTTCACCGACAGCGAATCCACCGGCAATGTCTATCAAAGTTTATGTACCGATACACCGAGTGAAATCACCCACAATCATTTCACCAATATTCTCCTTTGTCGATAATTATCATGTTTGCCACTACATGTTATCGTTGATTATATGTCTTTATTTACACATTCGTTTACGCGCATAACGAGATAAACGAAGAAACGAAAATGATATGTTGTCATGATGTATTGTTAAATTACTAATTAACACGAGTTATATATCTACCTACATGAAAGCTTCTAAATATCAATTATAATTCATGAAAGCACACAAGCTATTTTGCTATACACAAATGGAATTATAAGGAAATGTTACGTGCTAATGATTTAACGAAATTTATTCTTCTGTACATTTGACATTTCTGTATTATTACTTGTGTACTTTCTGCTCTTGTTTACGTCATCGGAAGTAAAATTACGTTAAGCGAATCAGCTAATCTATTTGAGCGATTCAATGGCTCGGTCTTCTCTTATGCGACTACCAAGTAGAAGATAAGTTCTTGGTTATATAACATTTTATAACATCCAAATTAACTTTTTTTTTCTTTTTCGTTTTCTTTTTCTTTCTCTTTTTCTTTTTTTTTCCTTTTTCTTTTTCTTTTTCTTCCTTTCTCTTTTTCTTTTTTTTTCCTTTTTCTTTTTCTTTTTTTCTTTACGTGGGGGAAATCCGCTCGGACACGAAACCACTTCTTAAGTGGCGTGGTAGTGAACATCGAAATTAACTGGGGCACTAATTAGCTGAATTACATTGGTAATTTTCTATAATTTATTACTCGAATATGGTAATTTTTTCTTAAAAAGTTTGCTTTTTCTACAATTATTTTACTACAAAACCCATCAAAAACATGATGTATGTATATATACCCTCAAATATTATCGGTTTATTCTCAAGCTATAGTTCAATTTCGGAAATTGCCAATTAAAATCATAGAAAAAAAAAAAAAAAAACACAGAAAGTTCGTTAAAATATGCGATTTTCCAATCAAGATATAGAATTTATTCGAGTAATATAGATTACAGTAGCGATGGTGACGGCAACGATGAATGGACTGATTCTTCGTGCGAAAATAAATTGGAAGCGCAGAACGATGCATTGTTTCAGGGAATATCGATTTTCAAGCATGGTTTTAAAGTACGTGTGCGCGTGACTAGGTTTGTTAATTAATGCCGCTCCCAGGTTTTCAATATATAAATGTGACACCTACATATCTTTAAGCTTAAAACAATTGGACTAACAATTTCATTAAATTTAAATGAATATTTATCTTTTTAAACGCAACAATATTTTTAATGACAACTTCACGTGTAAATCAAGTGCATACATATTCGATCGTTCTTGAAAACCTGATTCTCTGCGAAGAGAAAAAATCCTTGAATAAAGATTTGATCTACGTTTTATATGCTACGTTTTACATCCACCTCTTTTCAGATATACCTCTCTATTTAAAATCATAGATCGTCACACTCTATAGGTATTTCCTTGAAAAGGTTAAAGTCGTTCTGTATAAAAGCTAATTCAAAGGGGAAGGAAATTCTGCGAAAAATTCTTTCAGATTTCCCTATGTTTGAGCTCGAATCAAAGCAATCCTGTATAATAGGATAGGATGATAGGATGATTCTGTATTATTCCTTGTGTACTTTCTGTTCCTGTTATTTACAATAGGATGATTATGCGTTTAACTTCTCATAGAATCTCTCTGATTCCGTATGATATCGTCAATGTTTTTGAAATATGTTATTGATGTCGTAACGTCAACCGTTTCCAGTGCAAATTCAATTTCGAATCGCAATTTCCATGTTTGCGTGGCAAAAGCGTAAAATCGATAACGCACGCAAACATGTCTTCTTTGCTAATGGCGTACTATAAATATAAATATTTGAATAAATATTGCGAATTTCATATTGCTAAAAGATTTATACTATTTGTTCGTAAATAATCGTCGGATCTATATTTAAGTGGAAACTGCTGCATTAGATCTCTTTTCTTACTTAAAATTATTTGGATTGGTAACTTGGATGTAACATGTAATTTATTCTTCTTTTATAAATAGTGTACAGAAGATACCAATTCAGAGAAATGGAAGGAAAGTCTAAAAGCAAAGAAAATCTACAGGAAGATAAAACGTTCGAGCCTTGCCAGGCTATATAAGATGCTAAGTAATCTTCCTAGTCCTGCAGTTCTTTCTATTTCGATCAATAATTATTGGTATATGTTAGGAATGCAATTAGAATTTTTGTCCTCAAGCAAAGTATAATTTCAATTTTGTATGTAAACCAAAATATTAAATATCAAATAACCATCAAATAAAATTATATTGTATGGACTACTGTTTCTTTAAATATTTGAATATTTGGTAAATATTGTTTATTTAAATATTTTAAATTGCATGGAAAAAAAATGATGCAAATAAATCATAGGGCATTTTAACTAAAGAGACCAATATCTATTTAACTGTGATTAAATCGTCACCGTTTAACGCTCTATCTCTTTTATTAACTGTGCCTTGTTAAACTACAGAAGATTACAGAGGATGCGTTTTTTTGATAAACAAACGTTCTGACAAATACGGCAGCAAAATCAGATATATAGATTCTTACAACAGCAGTTATATTCTATGAATTCCGTTTTTCAGAAGCTTTATTTGTGAAACGACAATTCGCCAGAGTACGGATTCACTGTAGTTATAGCTGTAGGATCTCTATCTAGTTGACAGATCTGCTTTACGTAAAGAATTCCTGTCTCTTGTTCTACCTTATCGCGATTCTTTCCTCACCTTATACGCTTTGTCGAGGAAAGTAATATCGCTACATATCTCGGCTCCGGTTACAATAATTAGTTTCCGCCTAAACTGTTAGAACCACGTAGCACGCACTCTACTCTCGTTTTTTAAACATTCAGGCCATCTGATCGCATGCGACGAGTTTTATGTTAATCCCGACCAATTACAATATCTTTCTCTCGTTTACAAGGGACGACGAGACTGGCAGTTGCGTGCTTTCCAAAGCAAAAGCCGCGATATCTGCATGATAACCTAACGTCAACCGATTTTGTTGTACTATTCTTAAGTGGACTTCGTTTGTACCACTTTCGTAACAAAAATAGAATATCTAGAACACAGCATTCCGTTATGCGATATTGTCAATTTCTAACATCTGAAACATCAGAGATAATTTTTTCCCTACAGTTGTAAATTTGTGTGAAAAATTACGAACGTAAAGGTGTTTGGCGCATGTACAGTTCCCCCCTCCCCCTCCCCCCTCCAACCTTCATTTGCGTAGACATGCTAGAAAGATCCACTTTTCGACGGTGAAACCGTTAGTATTAGTATTAGTGTTATAATATATTTGACTAATGGTTCTCAAATACTAGTTTTGCTAAAGCAATGGTGGAATTGGAGCAATTCCTTCTTCTTTCATTCTTTGAATAACCTGAATTTTCAAATAGTCTAGTGACGATTGATCCGTACAATTAATCGATTTCTTTTTATTACAGAAGTGCAAGAAGTTCCGGTATGAACGCAGATGTTGCAACATCGAATGCCTAAACCCCACAGAAGATCCGATCGAATTTAATGTCACTACCGTCGATGACTCACCCAGAAATGGTTCACTTCAGAACCATAGTCCCATATCTGGAAGCGTCAATCACTATGTGTCACATAGTCATATGTGGACGCTGAGCTTATTGATGGTAATTGTAATATTTTAATTTTTTTTATTCTATATTTTGAAATACTTTGAAATTACTTACTTGCGAATTACTTTGAAAAGTAATTCGCAACGTAATATAAAATAATACTACTGATTTGTGTCTCTTTCAGAATTTTTTCTTAATCTCTTGTTTTTTTCCAGTGCAATCCCTTTTATCGGAAGTTACTTGATTGCTTTATTTCCTATTAGGTGGTGACCTGCTGCTTTCTTGGGGTTTAGGCGACTGATTGCTTCTATGATCTCTGCACAAGTGAAGGGTTCAATAGGAGGGGACATTTATGTTACTATCACGGGGGAATGATCAGAGGAGAGATCAGCCGAGGAATCCAGCTATGAATCTATTGCCCAGGGTGTCCAGGAAGTTGTCAAAGTTGTTAATTGTTATCTGTGTTAGCGTAGTGAATAAACACATTGATGTTCGGTGTTTCAATTATCAGAATTATAATCGATGTTAAATGTATAGAGTGTGAAAAAATTATTTGTTATAGCTGTGGAAGATGGAGATCTGTTAGAGAAAATGGATCATGAAATTGATCTTGAGTATAATTTTCAGACAAAATTTTTTATTGCATCATAAAGTACTCATCACGAGAAACGAAAGTTTCAGAAAACCCATTTTTTTTTTCTTTTTTTTTTTTTGGTTCTATGTATCCAAGGTCGAGAATAAACTATGTGCACGTTTCTTGTATTCGTTTCTTGTATTTTTATGAGGAATTCAGTCTTTTTACGCCACAAGAGTCTCAACGTTTTCGTTTTCACGCCTACGTTACGCTCGTTAAACACGTTCCAACAAGACCATGAATAAGGGTAACAGCTTTAATGTTTTCACATGTGTTAATTTATTATTTTAGACCTTAAATATTTTATTTATAAAATCTTTATTTAAACAAGTTACCATTGTCGCTACAATAAATCAATGAATGAAATCAGTTTAAATTTAAAATATCATTTCATAATTTCTCGTCACTTGTATCTAAAAACAACAAAAAAACGGTGTACCCACATCGTGCGTAGACGGGAAATTAAAACAGTGGAGCTTAATTGAAACACTGATCATATTCCGCGATTGTAAAACAATAATAGAAAATCGTGTTTCTTTCGAAGGGTATGAAATTGTCAGGAGATTATGCCATAAATGAAATTGGAAACTGGCTGGTCAAAGGTATTAAACTCAATTAAACTGAACTGTGTTATATTGTACAAAGGCTAGAGAACTGCTACCAAATATCTGCTAGTTTAAAGGTGTCCCTTATAAATTATAATTATATTTCAAATTCAATCTCCTAATAATAAGTAAATTAATATTTTACCTAAAATCTGTGATATAGATAACAAAAATAAATTCTTTACATTATTCGTTAGTTTGCAATATAATTAGAATATTCTTTATTTTTATTTTCTGGTGTCTTTGTTATTCTTAAAAGATAAACTGCTTATTTACAAATTTAACACTGCATATGCTATTAATAGATCATTTTATATTTAATTTTGCAACCTTCAGTCATTGTTAAAACTTGTTGACAATACTGTCGGTTAATAGAAATTTCTAAAATCCCCTTGTTTCTATTCGATTAAAGGGTATATTGCAGAAACTATGTTAGCTACAGTGTTAGCTACAAATCACCTGTGTCACTCCGTTAAACTTATACACAATAGTATTGTTTCTTGTTTTCATTTAAAATAAAATATGTTATTGTAGGAATGAAGCAGAATGTTCAAATAATTGAAACAACTTTTTGTCCTATAACTAGTGCCTTTCATTTTAAAAATTAAAAAATTTTTAATCAACGATATTTGGAAGTTTCGATCTAAAATGACCAGGAATTGAAACAGAAAATATTTTGATGCCAATAAATACATATTCTTCACACATAAAACAAATATGAAAACAAAAATCGATGTATATGAATGAATTTTGAAATGGGGAGGAATTATATGATTATACCCATTCTCTGTTGCGTTTAATTGTTTCAATTGATGTCTCATGAGAATTTTCATCGAATTTTTTAGAGATCCTGGCTGTAAGGTCTTTTTAAAATTATAAGAACAGATTCAAACTATAACATTTGAAAACTTGTGCTTACAAAACTTACTTGTTTCTCATAATTATTTAAATGAATCTATTCGGCATTTTGAGTGACCGTCCCTTTATGGCTCGGACGGCACCTCTCCTTCCTTTGGGAAATTCCGAATTATCTGTCCTCCCCGAGCTGCAAACCTGATGACTTAGACAGTAGGGAAAAACATCAGGGAAAACCTCTGGCTAGAAAAGTACGATAGACGAACAAAATTTAACGGCTGATGGGGAGTATCAACAACATACAAGGACAATCATCAACAAAGTGTCGTACCGTGCGGGTGAAATACTGGAGTTTCAATAAGATCTTATAACCATCGAGTTCAGAACATCAAACTTTGTTTGCATAAAGCAAGTGTAAACAAAGTGTCAAATTACACTAACACTCGATCTATTAAATCCGTTCCACCTTGAGCGTTAATTCATTCGAGGTTCGTGGTATCGATCGATCGGTCGGACGTGCCCGCTGGCTCTTTAGTTGATGATTTGTAACAGAATCCTTGCATTAACACAGATTCTCAGAACACACAACTTCACCCAGCAGATATCGATTACAGTCAGTTGTCACTAACAATGCTTTTATCAACAATTTCTTTACCTGTTGATCCTCTGGAAGTTTTAACTATATTATATTCTCTAGGAACAGTAAGATTTTAATGATATAACTTTACTAATGAGATCTTAATGTCATAAACGGTATCGAAACTTCTTAATTAATGTCGTTATCGAAGAAGAGACTCGTAATCTTCTCAAACGAAGAGCACTTGATGTTTACAAGTAGAACTCGATATCTTAGTTTCTTAAAATGTGTTTCTGTGTTTACTTTCTAAATGTAAACTTTATTCAAAACGAGCCGTTCATTCGTTACAGGCCGTTAATAAAATTGCACTTTGCACAAAGGAATTGCCGTTAATAATTTAAGATTCTCTGCTCGTCGTACAGGGTATATATCGTAATTATTCACGACGATCGTAACGTTTAAGTCCAATTCGAGCTTAAAATCCCACGTGAGCTATACTACCACAATAGCCTGAATTTCTATTTGTTCGTTTACTGCCTGTTCGTACTCGGAGCATCCGTTGTAAATTACAGCAAAATCTTCTAATGTGTTCCAGAATATGTCTTCATGGAATTTTAATAATTTATTAAATCTATAGATAACAAATGTAAAACTTACTAATTTATAATTAATATAAAATAAGAGAGCACGAAACTTCCTATTTTATGGACATATTAAATATTTGTAAAAAATTCTGTATCATTAGTATCACTTTAATTACTTTAAAGGATATAATCCCATAAAGCCGTGACCCCTGAAAGAATCGATGTTCACGCGTGACAAATTGGCGTCGTATGAAAGTTCCGGTATGAACGTTACTAGAGCTGATACCAGCTAGGGGCACAGGTATATGTTCTGGGTTCATTATATATTTATAAAGGGCTGCCGACTCAACGAGTGGTCCGGGTAAATTTAAATTGTAAATAGACAGAGATTTCAAGTAAAAGCCTGGATAAGAGCGGATATGGTATGAGAGTCTGTGGTGGAAAGAGGAACAGGCTGCTTTTATTTGTAAAGTTTGAATTTCCTCGATATCGAAGGTGTTTAAGCCGCAAGTGTGTTTCATGTTAATCGTTCGTGTTAATTCATTCGAGACCGAGATTTTATTGTAATACGATTCCTGGGTGTCAGTACGATCTGAATGTTTTGTTAGAATGATACTGTGCTTTTCTCTCTCTGGAATATTCTTTTCATATTTTAATTTTAAGTCGATGACAATCTTAAATTTTATGCCTCATGTTTTTAAAATATAAAATTATATACTATGTTATACTATAATATATTATGTACAGTTATATATATTATGCCTACTGATTGATATGAATTTCTTTCGGTCTCGAATGCGTTAAAACGGAGCGCAAAGAAGTCGAAATTACTTATTGTAATTGGTAAAACATCGTGAAAGGCAGACAGATACAAGAAAGAAGTTAAACTATAAATTATATTTGCGACATTGTTATGTTTTTGCTTTCTTTAAGCCTTTCATCAAGACAGCCGATCTATAAATATTAATCGACCAATTTCTCTAAGCTTGTAACTTCAAATTAATGTTTATATATATAAAGAGTTACGTATTAATCTATCTAAATATTTAAAAAGATGTTTAATGTTATAAATGATGGATATTAAAGATGTTCAAAAGAACGTAGTCTTCGCGTGTTCTTTATCATATCCCTGATCAAAGACATTCCAATATTATTACAATATCCAATTACATATTGATACACAAGATATACAGATTATTATTTATAACATTTTGGTTTTCTTAATTGAGTTATTCATTTAGTACAAATGATAAGTAATTAGTAATAAGTCATAAAAAAAAAAAAAAAAAAAAAAAACGGTATTGTAGTAGAAATATTATAAGAAAACATTTTCTGTTTCAGTGTAGAGTTACTCCTTTTTATAGACAGTGTCGTACAAATCCGTACGTCTTTGAGAAAATGTAGGTATCTGAGCCCTTACTTCCTCAACAACTTTCAAATCTGAGAGAAAAGAAAAACATACGAAGTAATAAGTAATGCTTGCTAATAAATTCAACAAATACAGAGGGAGCCGGCAAAATCGATGAACCAACGAGACTAAAAGTTAATTACATCATGGATTTCTCGCTTTTAATGTTAAGCTGGAAATTACCGATATCGGTGACCACCATATTTTCCTGAGTTTCCAAATCATAAAGGATTTTCCCCCAGGGATTTGTCAACTGTGTATGTCCCCATGCGACATAACTTGCTGAAGGAACACGAGCCGGTGATATACAGGCGACGTATAATTGATTGTCATTCGCTCTGGAACGCTGAAGTAATGACCAGTGCAGTGGTCCAGTGGTCATATTGAATGCCGCCGGATATATCAGCATTTGGCAACCTAACACAGAGAAATGGGAAATACGAGACCACTGAATTTTAGTTAACTTTGTAGCTGCACAGTCCATATTCCATAATTTATGAATATGCGAGAACAGTCCTCTTGTCGTGCTTCTAATTCTTTTATTTATTTCATTTTCAGCGAATATACTGGTTTTTTAAATTAAGCTCCTTTTTATACAGAGTTACAGATTATATTGATTATATTTTATATAGAATATATTTAAGAAAGATAGTTACTTTCATGCTAGTTAAGTATTGTTCGATTAAGCTACTGTACCTTTGTTCCGATAAATGCGTGCCATTTCCTCGAATCTGATATCATAGCAAATGCCAATACCTATTTTGCAGCCCTTCACATCAAACATTGTTAGGGAATTACCAGGACTGAGTGAATCACTCTCTCGGAAAGTAATCTTGTTGGGAATGTCGATGTCGAATAGATGTACCTAATAACATAAAAATATAGTTGCTAACTCTATTGCTGTAACTTTTGTAATTTAACATCAATGTTACGAACTTCTAAACTTTAATTGTTTTTTATTTAATAACTGACAGCGTTTTTATCACTTTCTTTTATTAAAAAGTTTTATCATTTAATAATATTTGAGAAGGAATATTTTTTAAGAAAAAATAAGTTTTTTCCTATGTGAAAAATTTATATTACAAAACAAATATATTGTACAAAAATTTATATATTATATTACGACAAAAATGTATGTTTCTCGTATCAAAACGTATTTTATAAACCTATAACATATTTTTTAAATTATAGAATTGGTTATAGTACACGTATGTACATATGCATATTCCTAAATTATTCCTAGATAGAGTCACTTTCTCCACCCCAATATTTTCAATTTCAAAGCCACATGGAGGTATATTATTTACCTTCCGGTGTTTTGCTATCAAAGTTCCATCGGGACCCCAAATAGTACAGGTATTGTACAATTTATCGCCCTCTATTTCAGGTATCGTACCACCAACTACATAAATGCTGTTTTCCTTAGCTGCCTTCGATAAAGCAACGCTCGTTTCACCGTTTCATCAGGAATACTCTCGGCGTATTTTGGAAACTATTCTGCATTGCAATATTTCAATTAATGAAAAATAACTGTCCTTTGTTCCAACCATAAATTAGGTTGAAATGTTTGTCAATTTTTTATTTTTTAAATTATTAAAATAACTAAATTTTATATTTAGATTTACTTAAATATATAATTACTTAGATAATAGTACATATAATAAATTGTTTCTACAGGTTCAAGATGAAAAATGAATATTTAGAAATGTTTAATTACAATCATGCTATTTGGGTCAGTACCAGTGACTTGTTACTTAACGACTTTGCTAGTACTTTTTGAAACATAAAGTTAGATTTTAACTAACTTTAATTTTTAACTATTATAGGTGGAATTATAAATACAAAATAATTGATAATACTAGTTTATAAGTATCTAATTATTAGTATCTTAAAAAATATATTTATACAAAAATCACGATAATCATAAAAATGGGGAAATTCTATATTCTCGAGTCAATTCACAATCTTTATGGAAGTATGAACGTTAAGGTAATTTGTCTACTTTTACTTTTTTCTATATAGTTGTTATACATATAATAAATTATTAGAAAAAGAAACAAATTATTACGTATTCCATATGGTGAATTAAAGCATTCAGGAAGAGCGATAATATCAGCATTATGCTCTTTCGCGCTTGAAATGTAGGAAACTGCCCGCTCTACATTTTTGCTTTTTACTTCATTTACTTGAAGTTGTACCAACGCCAAGCGAAATGCTAAAATGTTGGAAAAGTTAAATACACTCGGTTATATATTTCCCATACTTTTTATTTATAAATACTTTATACATAGTGAATACTTACTCGACATCGTTCGCACTACTTGTTTAACGATGTTCGTAAGTATCATAATGTTCTTTGAGGTTATGTATGGTATTACTCGATATCAACATTACGTAAGCAATACGCGGGGATTTTTAATAATTATTGATAAAGTTTAGGACATTAACTTTGATGTAATTGTAAACATTATTACATATTATAATTAAATGTAATTTTCAGTTAAGGGTAAGAAAAGAAATATACTTTTGTAAAAATACACTTTATTATAAAATCTGTATAAATAAAATTGTACAATTTATCTTGAAAGTAAAATGACCGAATACGTTCCTGGAAAATATTACTGCCTACTAAATGATCGAGATCTTGATCTTTCTCGTCGTCTCGTTTTTTACTTGATCTTTCAGACGAGCAATCGTACTTCTTACGTTTCTTTGACTTCTTCAATCTTTTTAATTTATAAGAATCATTACTATTAGAGTTACTTCTTTCTCTCCGTCTCTTCTTTTCAGAATCACTATCGCTGTCATCATTAGATTCGGAGCGCCTTTTTCGTCTTTCTGATTTTTTATCCCCCACTTTATCATACTTGTTCTTATTGTGCATCGTACTTCCGATTTTCTTTCTTTTATTACTACTTTTGTTCTTCACCGTCTTCGGGGTCAGGGGACATTGATCTTTTTCTATCCATCTTTTGCTTGAGTCCCTTGGATTCCTTGTCCTTATATTCCTCATACTTTTTTGTATCTGAAATTAACCCCATAAAATACTGAAATCTAAAACCTCTACATTTATCATATTTTATATAAAGATAGAAGGGACCTTTAAAAAATTGCATGCAACAACACACTTACAGATACTCTTGAATTAGTTTTTCTACATGTCCGATTATGTCTTTATATGTATATGTCAATTCAAATTTATTTTCTTAAATGTCCCTTAATGAAAAACTAACACTTCATATTAACTTTGAACTTTTGAGTTCTTAGAATATTCTGATTTAGTCACTGGCTGTACCATAAATTCATTTACAGATATTATATTTCCACCAAGAGCTAGTTTTATTATGAGCCTTCCTGCATCATCATCGAATCCTTCTATTTGACCATAATTATTACTTTGTTCTCCAGCTATAATTTTCACAAATGTTCCTTTCTCGATTTTAACTTCTTCCTCTTCTTTTTTGAAATCTGTATTTTTCTTCTGCAATGCTACTTTGTCTGCTCCAAGACCCATACCTTTTGGTCGTAATTCTGGTATGACAGCTGCTACTAATCTGTAATAGTTAGAATAAACGATTGTGAAATAAAAAATGATGTTCTCTGTTTACTTTCCAATAAGTGATGTATTAAATACATATAATTAATTTAATCCAGAGTAAAATTCATACTTTTCATTTCAACCAATTCCCTTTCCTGGTTGCCATCCCATTCCCCTTAACATTGCTACACCAAAAGCATCAATAGGAATTTTTTCATAATCTTCTAACGTAGACTGAAAAATACAAAACGATATTTATAATATGCAAATGTAATACATCTGTGCATTGCACATCAATATGTTGATAACGTACCTGTTCTTTGCCTCTTAATGATTCATCTTCTACTAAAGGTAAAGTTAAATCATTTGTTTTAGTTTCATATTTATTCTTTGACTTAAGTTCCCCAATGATTTCTTTAGTCGCTTGCTCTTCTAAAGTAACAACTTTATTTTCACTATCTTCAACTGGCTCTTTCTTTATTGATATTATTGGCGATGTTTTTCCATTAGATAGCTTTGATTTTGCCTCGTTAACACTAGCGTCTCCTACCTTTTCCTTATCTGCCTTCGGAAGGAAAATGTCTGCATCTATTTTATTAAGAATTCTATCATGCCAGGTTTTTGAACCTAGTAATGGAATAATTAGAGGTTCATCTTTTTTTTCTTCCTCATTGAAATAAAAAAATTGTTTTCAAATATATATATTCCGCTATTGGTGATTTTTATAGGTTAGGTTGAGGTTATATGTTTCTTGATTATAAATTTTACTTTTTGAACTCACCCTATTACTTTAATACCTTTCTCATCAAGGCATTCAATGTAATCAACTTTCTTTTTTTCTTGTGGAATAGCATTTTTTAACACAGGTTTCTTAATAGATTTCGCAAAACCGAAGGAAATCTTCTTTCCTTCTTCTGCCATTTATTTGTTATTTTAACACTGACTTATAGATCAATACACATGTATATACTAGACATAAAGATTGATGTCACTTGAATCTACGTACATGAATCTGATATCTTATTATACTTTATTAATCTACTCAAAATTACTTGCACATTACTAAAATTTCATTCCGACAATGTATCAAGCGTCTGAATAAGTGACATTAAAGTAAACATATATCAAAGAGGAAATAAGAAGAACTGACGCCTATGGTTTTCTATGTTACAGAGCTAGTGCTGCATCATACGGCCAAATGCCGAAGGTGGCTTATGCTAGTATATACCTGCCTATACGTTTCAATGAGAAAATCGATATTATGTGTTCATGTGAAAATTCACATTTCCCTAGGAGCTGTATTTTGATAGATTTAAGCTTCTAATGGAGCATTTTAAACGTATAGAGTATACTATGAAGTAGATAGTAGTGCGGATCATTTTATATTCATAGAAAGTTTGAATGTATAGAAATGTACAAAATGCTCATGATATGCAAAAATATGCAAAATATTCAAAGTAAACCAATCATCAAAAAGTTTAGAAGGTGAAACAAATTTCTTTAATAACACCTAGATTAATTTTTATTTGTTAACAATCCCATATATAACCATAGCTTTCGCCCGGCGCATATACGCGCCCATACATGCGTTAATAAGATAAAAGGAAATAAAAGACAGATTATCGATAAAATACACTAACACATATGTAATACGTGGAGATATTACCACTCAGATTACACATATTATATATTATAAGGGAAGATGTATACCACGTATACATATATGTAGAACGAACATTTCAAACTTGTTTATAACGCGTGCGCACACATACATGCACGCACACGAACAATTTTTCGAACGATAATTATATTAATAATTTATAACCATTTATATTTTTATATTTTTATATTTTTATATTTTTATATTTTTATATGATAAGCATTTATATTTTTTAAAATATGTTCTTATGGCATACATATTTATTCCACGCTTCATATCTATCCACATCCGTAACTGTAGGTGACATTGTTTTTTAACAATTTTGCTATTATTTCATAATTCTTTAATTCATATTTCAAAGTCGTAACAGATGTTTCTTTTTTTTTTTTTTTTCAAGTTTTTCCCATATTGGACTTATTTCGAGCAGCCATGCTTGCTTACAAAGCAATTTTATATCCACGCAAGAATATTTTTCAGTAGATTTTATTATGTGGTTTACAATATCCATATTCTCTAATAACTGGTTGCTAAGGTATAATTTGAACATACCAAGTCGAGTAACTTCATTTGGTAATGATACGTATATTTTCTTTTCAAGGCATCTGCGTAAAGCTGCATCAATGTCCCTAATAATATATTTACAATAAATATTATTGTTCTGTTATATTAATAATAACAAAGGAATATTCCGCACAACACAATAATTAAGATTAAGATAATGAATAATTATGATATTAAGATATTTTCTACTTAGAAAACATTGAAATAGCGTGATATACATAGCAAGGGCAATTAGTTGCAGCCAAAAGAACTACATTAGAATTTTCGTTAGATACTAATCCATCCAATCTAGAAAGAAGTTCTGATCTGAATCTCTTTGCAGGTTCAGACAATGTACAGTTTACTCCTTTATTTGTGCCTATCCAGTCAATCTCGTCGATAAAAATAATTGTAGGCGAAAAATTATAGGCAAGTTCAAATAAAACCTGTTCAGTTTAACAAATGTATTAATGTAACTATTCTATTTATATATGATTATTATTATATATGATATATTCCAGAATCTCTTCTTCATAGACAAAGGAAATCAACTTACACGGATATACTTCTCGGAATCACCTCTCCATTTGCTCACCAATGAGCTGGCCGTTATGTTAAAAAAGGTGCATTGACATTCCAGGGAGAAAATGGGCCTTTAAAAAAGATAAGGTACTTGAGGAGATACACAATGGCCTCCTTAATAGCAGATTTACATTCCTCTAGGCCTACGATGTTGTCCCAATATACATTTAATTTTGTCAGTATGATTTCCTACGACAATACAAAGATGAAATGGCGCATAATCTCCGTATTAATTTCCGTAAGTGTTATGTAATTCGTTATTTAAAGCTTTACTGAAATCAGTATTTACAATACGTATATTAATCGAAAATAACTTACGCATGAAATGTCTTCAATAATCTTCCATAATTCCAGATTGTCTATATAAAGCTTCTGAGCCTATTTTGATATCTTTGATTGCGTGGATTGTTCCATTAAGATGTTAAATAGCTCTCCTCTTCTGATGAAGATTCATCGCTTTCATTGGCGAAAATTGATGTCACTGTCATTGCGAGATTAATATCATCCGTAGCATCACCCCTCATCTTCTGTTGTGCATTCCTCCCTTTCACAGACCCAGATACAGACTCACTTCTCGTTTGTTTGCTAACAGATTTGACACGTTTTACTACTTCTTCAAAGATTGAATGATATTGTAATCGATACGTTGAATACGTTGAGAACGTTGAATAGTGTTAAATAATTTAAATTCTTACACTTTGTTCGCATTTGTCATTTCCCTCGTCTTTATTTCCTTTTCAGTTATTTTCTTGCACAATATAGGATATTTTTGGAATTTCATCTTGTAATAATTTTCATATTCTGTAAGAATAATTTCCAAATCGACGTTGTCGCAGACTCGATATTTCCGAGGTAGACGAGCTTCCCGGATTAATACATCGCTAATGTCTACATATCTAAAAAATATAATTTTTAATTCATTGAACAAATTTTATGCTATGAGTACACACTATACGATAATCATCAATTAACTGTTTTATTTCTAGGTAAGACAGACAAAAAGAATGTACTGTCTATTTATTATTATATAAATCCTCGGCGATAATTTTTTGCCTTCTGCCTTTTAATTTCTAATTTTTAAAGTTTGAATTTAAATATATTTTCATTTATAACTAGTTAATCTACGTTATCGATTGAGTTACTCTATAACTACTGAGTTACCGATGTCGATTTTCAAATTTTGGTTCCTTCCCCTCTTTCCGCACTAATTTCTATTTCGATTGGTCGCCGATATTATTCGAAAAAATTGCAACTAAGAAGATATCTAAATATATACACATAATATAAATATATAAACATAATTTTGTTATCTACTATCTTGATACGTGCAAAGATAAATCTTAATGATATATAATACAGCGTAAATGGTTATAAATAATTAATTATTGACAATAATTATAAGAATTATCGAAAGAAAAAATCATAGATACTATGTGCGAGTGTAAAATATCACAAAATGAACAACAATTGTGAAAAACGCAATATGGCAAATCAATGACAAAACACACTCATGACTGTCATGGAAGTTCCAAAGTCTTTTCGCAAATTATGAGATATCTTATTTGTGGTACCTTGCAGCGATAAATCACCGTTCATTGTAATAGTTTTAAATGTGATAATGATATCCTTGTATTGACTATCGTTTTTCGATAGTTACGAGAATTTTCGTTTATTACTTTGAGACAATCCGTCACTTCCTTTCTCTTATAAAGTTTCCCTTCAACTCCGTTGAAAACTGAGCATCAAACAGGAGACGAACGATTTGTTGTCATGGCAATGTTAGTTCACACGTAAGCAGGGTGCGAATATAATGATGGAATAGTCGAATCCTGTCTACTGTATAGTAAGATGGATGCGACATGGAAATAGAAAGAGAAGGCTGTATATAAGCATTTTCTGTCCTTGTTTAATCAGGCATGCACACTAGTGGACACTGACGGCGCTCGTTTACCGTTGTTACACATTTCCGGTACAAGTACGCGGGCATTAGAGAAGGACGGAACGGTCTCTCTCTTTACCCCTATATCGCGTTTTTAGTTCGCTCACGCGCTCTGTACTTATATCTATTACATTTCCACCATAAGCAGCGGCCGTGCAGTGACTTACAAAAGTTTCGAACTCGCGGACGTTTAATCACGTTCCCTACTCCGAAGGGGTAAGTACAAAGTTGCTCGTCTCAGTACTCTTGTTAGAAGTTTTATCATCTTTTTCATTTCGTGGCTACAAGTTTCCCAGGAAATTCTTATCGTTTTACAAGGGCTGTGGGACACAGTGACGTCAGCTATCGATCATATACGCGAATTTGTTGTAAATTAATTAGGAGAATATCTGGAGTTGTTTATCGTTGCCAGCTGTAAAATATTAGAATTTTTCATTCATAATTGTCATATTTTCGACTCTTCCGTTGCCAAGACCATCTTGAAAGATTTTTGGTATGTTCCATCACCCTTGTTAAAAGTGTGCCCATTGGTTAGCTATATTGATTTTAAAAACCAATACGTATATCAAGTTTATTATTTAACAGAAACAAAGAAATTCGTTTTATTAACGAATTTTCGATGTTTCTTCTCAATTTCCTTTAGCATCGAACGAAGAACATTATTTGATCAAACGTTTCATCGTTCAGATTATATTTCGTTTAAAAAGATTGAAATTGATATTGAGATAAAATCAAAAAGTATCCGTTGTTCTCGAACATTCTAGTATTCCTTCGCCGCCCGGGAGAAAGACAGGTATGAAGAAAGAGGATATTTTTTTTTATTAACTTTTTAATATTGATATTTCGACAAATATTGACGTGTGCAGTGAGAAAATCGAGTGAAATTTTCAATAATATCGTTTTAATAATTTGTGAAACGAATTAGTTTGGTTTTTTCCATTTTTATTAGTTTCCGTCAGTGCTGATTGACGCGCCACTCCAGTTTCCATTTCCGTTTCTCGAAATTTCCTACGTCCTTGGTCTTTGGGACTCTTTGCCCAGGTAACTGCATTGCTTCTGGGTACGTCTCACCGTTCGGGTCTCTCGAGCTTTCGGTGTCAGTTGTTACCGTTGAAGGAAGAGAAGCTAGTGACGGATATTATCGGATAATCGTTTATTCTGGAAAAGTTCGAGTAAGTTCGTTCTGTTTGAATAAATCAAGACATAGATCAATTTTTATCGTATCATCGTGATTCGCCATGTCGTACGTTTGGTTTCGGGATACCATATGTTTTTAATTTGGTACTTTTAATTTGACATTTTACGCCTATAATCGTGACAGGAAGATACTTTCAGTGAATTATAAATATTTTAAATTATAAATTATAAATATTTGTTATAAATTACAATCATACTACGGGGAAAAGTGAAACATATGTTTTCTTGTGGAACGATTCATGTGATAGTAAATTATTCGAAGCATAATAATGCAATTATTTCTGTGTTATTGCTTTATCGAAGCATAATAAAGCATTAAACATCTATACGGTAACATTTACGGACGAATATTGGGGTAATATTATCGCGTCGCTTTAATCTGGCATTTAATGCTTTGATTGCGGTCTTTGAAATGGCATCACAGATGCTGGTATAATATCACACGAAAAAGGAAGGACCACCAAGTGCACCAGTGCGTTGCAGCCATCGGGGGTGGCTTTGACGCCGGTGCCGAGGAGAGGCGCAGAACGTGTTCGATCGACCCGCGAACGCAGCCCGTGCTCGTACTGCGACAGAGTTCGTTTCAGTTAGTCTCAGTCGCTGTTTGCCCGTCGACAGCGTATAGTCGCGCCGGCCAACGATTATTTTTTTCTTTTTTTGTTTCTCGATAATTCTCTCGCAACGTTCTATACGTACACGTTCTATACGTACACCATCAGTTTATCGCGTGATCATTGTTCCCGCTTCCCCTACCTTTTGTCACGTCCTTCAAAGAAGATTTCCCTTCAGTTTTTGTTGTTTGGGGAAAATTCATCGCTCGGACACATGGATTTATCGACACGACGGTTTATCGAGGCATCAGCGTGATGTACTTTTCAAGTTTCATATTTTCTCTATGATACTTTCTAAGGAGAATTTAGAATTCGAAAGATATCAATTTCCAGGAAATATAGGTCTTTATGAGACCATCGATAGGTTTGAATTTAATTAACTCTCTTATAATTGGTATTTCAATTTTTTAATTCCTTAAATTTAGCTTTCTTTAGACGATATAACGCGGGCATTTTATGATATATCCAATATATTCGTATATATTTTACTTTATACATTCGATAAATTTCCTTGGTTGGCCGGCCTGCAACCCACATACGGCACTTAATAAAAATTTGTTTCGTTAGAGGTCGGTGTTTGTTCATCTTCGTCATAAAAATGTCATGACGTCATATCATATCACAAGGGTTCTTCTGAAAGCTAGATATTCGATAACAAGATTAATGGTCTTCGGTAGCTTGCAATGTCAAGCTTTGAACTGGCGGGATCGCCTTGCTGTCAAATCGCCATTCAGCAGCGACCATATTCTTTAACTACGTTCAAGACGTATATCACGCTACAGGAACCATCAAAGGAGGATAATTGCAAGTTAGTTGCCCCTTAGAAACGAGACAGTTGGTTGTTACTTGTTATCCGTAGTTGGTAGTTGTTCTCCTTAGTCGCCACATATTATAAAGACGACATTCATAGTCACCAGTTGCCTTCGCTAATAGTTTCTTGTTGTCTGTAGTTAGTTCTCGTCATCGCTATGTATTCCATCAACCACGTAAAATTTAACATATAGGATTTTATTCTTTTTTATTCTTTCTGTAGGAAGATTCTTTAAGTAATATGAATTTAAGTAACTATTTTATGATACAATAAAGTGGAAAAACGATTATTTTACGTAACGTAATGTTTTAAAGAACATTGAATTTAAAGGATTCAGATAGATATCTTAAACGTAATTAAACCCTCCATATCGTAACAAATTAAAAGAAATTGCGCAAGAAAGTACAAATACATTTAATGCATAAAACATATATTTAAAATCCAAATGTAGGCGTTGACGCGTGCGTGCTACATGTTCGAAACGTTCGTTACATCCGCGATAAAATTTGTAACGACGAAGAAGCTTAACATATGGTGTGCTTCAAGACGATAGTAAAAAGTGTTGGCGGATTTTTCGAAATTTCTTCCATTCTTAATAAAAATATATTGTATAAATATAGTAAGATTTTTCAAATTTAAATAGTTATAATGATTTGAAACTTTACAATCGTACGGTTCTGTTTTATCCTTTGAATATACCTGTCATTTTCATATCTCCTTTTAACTAAACTAAATATTTGGAAATCCTATAATTTGTACACTTCTATTTGTGAATAAGATCGATGAAATTAACGCGTAACTATGCTTTCAATAATGGCTTCGATGTATTGCTCACCATTATGGCGGATTAACGTCTCTAAGTGATCGACCTTAATCACTAAATGGCAGCCGCGATTCAGTGGTAGAGCCTTACACATGACGGACATTGCAAGCGCTTGTAAGACGTCTATCGTGAAACGTTTCCAATAGCATCGATTACGACGACGGTGAAATCCGAATAGAAATATATATCGCGTATCGCTTCAGTCTGACATGTCTTAAAATAGAATCACAATTTTTCGTTCTTAAATAAAAAAAAAAAAAAAAAAATAAGAAAAAAGAAAAAAAAGTCTATAAAAATTATATGCAAATAAAATAGATAAATGGATAAATGGTTGTACAAATTTATAAAACAGATATTACAAATATACGTAAATAAATTATATATTTATAAGTTGTTTGTTTAAATATCTGTTTGTTTAAATAAATAAAAGGGATATTTACGACTTACAATGAACGTAGTCCTGTTTTTAGTTTTAAACAAAGCAAAAACGGATAACAACTTTTTAAAATGTAAAACTCAACGCAACAGTGGTTTGTTTTAATTAATCAATAACGTTCAAAGTTAATTAATTTAGAGTGGTTTGTACATTTTGTATGCTCGCCGTATTTTAACGTTTGATGTGTAACGTTTGATGTAGTACTTGATGCCCGAAAAATCGAAAAATAATTAAATTTGATCGTTTCGTCGAATTTACAAGTGTGTATATTCGTGTGAAATCCTATGTGCTTGTGTATGCTGATGTGAAAGGCGGTAATATATTTTTCTTTTTTCGATTATTGTTGTCAACTTTTGTGTGGAATAAATCAATTCCGTGAATAGAAGTGCAATCAATACAGCTTACTATGAAATGATAGCACAACAACAGTACATATCGCCATTGACGTCAGCTTCACAAAATTTCTCGAGTATCGAGGTCGTCCATTTGGGTTAAGAATTTATTTCCAAAATGCCACAAGCACGAATATCTTATGGAAATCCACTGTATTTCCACTGTAATTTTTAATAATCAGATTCCATATTGTATGCTACGATTCGAGGAAAATCCGCAGCTAATTATTATCTTTGCTGCCTTTAAATACCATAAATAGTCGTCCGTAAATTTTAAAAGATTTTCTGTGCCATACTTATATTGTGTATTTTAGTCTTAAGGTGCGGGTCGTGTTCAATTAATCGAAAGTGATGAAACTGTAATGGGTCACGATAGTCAAATATTAAAAATGGTCTCGTTGGCTACATTTAAAATCTTTACGAGATATATATGCATAGTACGTTGCTACTAGCAACGGGTAGCGATGAGCAATAGAGAACAGTACCTTCCTTATCTCGTCGTGATTATGTACATACCAGTAATGCACAGTACTCGTACTGAATATCTTACAACATCTACATAGATTTTCAGATTTGTTTCGAATATTACCAGCATAACCATGATAGTAGAATTCTGTTACAGTATTAATTCTATAGTGCCGTTATGCATAATACAGCCCTAAAATGTTTCTACAAATATACGAATATTTTCGTCAGCTACTATATTCCAACCATGGCTTATTATGAAAGGAAATATATAACGAAATTACTTGTTTTTTTAGACTAAATTAGTTTAATTTGAATAATTTTAGTAATTGTGTAGGATCGAACAACAACTTATCATTAGCTTCACTCGAGACTTGATTGCACGTAGCAACGTAATTGCGTTGGAACTGAGGGTAGAAAACAATGTCAACCGTTAGACGCGTCTGTCTGGCGAATGTGTAACGCGTGAATAATAGATGGCGGCAATCACGTGAACCCTACTTATAGCTGTTTCGGCTTATATCGTAGCATTCAACCTAGGGTAAAACGATAGGGATCATTAGAAGTTGAAAGGCCGGCTGATCAGCCTCATTTTGTTCCATTTTTTAATCAAGCGATGAATCGACAAATTGTACAGATTTCGATGGTTATCACAGTTCTCTGGGAATTTTCAAGCGCGGTTCGTCGAATTTAGTCGGATTGGCTACAGACTCTTTTACGAGCAGCTTGAAACTCGATCTAGTTTCGAGAAAATGAAAAATTCGTTTTATCTCTTTGCTTCCCTGTTCCTTCCTTCCTCTTTTTTTTGCTTTTTACATTGCGTTAAGACCGGCTAAATAATATTGATTGCCATGGACGTTGGCTGGTTCAAAATCACTGACATCGACGATAACAAAAGTAAGTTTGATGATCATTTATCTGAGCCGGTGTTATTCGACTTGAGCTCTGCACATTTGTTAATATTATTCTAGTAGGGATGAGATACTACAAATTTTAAATAACTTCGATTAAAATTATATTATAAAAATTATATTACATTAACGTTTAGAAGTCAATAAAGTGGAAAGAATTACGCGAGATAATGTAAATATAAATTACATTACAAGGAAACAATACGGCTAGGTAATTTGAAACATTCTGGCTAAAATTGCATTCTTTCAAAGTTAGGACGTACAGTATTTACAAAGCAGATTAAGTATCAAATGGGGTACTTAAGAAAATTCATGTTATCATTCTTTAGTAAACATTTTCAGGTTATAGCCTTCTGCAAAAGCTGCTTTTCGTTACGTTAACGTAATT
>NW_026109347.1:0-48546 GCF_024516045.1 Bombus affinis | reverse complement strand
ACATGTTTACAGTTTATGAATAGTTTCACATAAATAGTACTATTTCCTCATAGTACAGTGCAATGTGATGTCCGAAATGGCTGACAAAATTAGGTAATAACACGAAATATATGGAAGGCAATATAAGGTATATGTATAGCTTGGAAATTGTGACCGTTGCTCGCTCGCTCCGCTCGCTCGTAAAAATCTAGTCCAACCTCGCAACCGATACCACAAGTTCGCAAATTTGAAATATGTCGCCACCATATCGAATAATGAACGCAAGATGGATTGGTTTTAGGTTAGGCTATAGTTTTCGAGCGAGCGCAGCGAGCGAGAGACGCGTATAGGTGTGTCATAAACCAACGGTTTGGAACATACGGACATTGAAATATTCGCACCAGCCCGAGGAGCCGGAAGTATTTATCCTATTGCGTACCGACACATGTTTACAGCTTATGAATAGTTTCACATAAATAGTACTATTTCCTCATAGTACAGTGCAATGTGATGTCCGAAATGGCTGACAATATTAGGTAATAACACGAAATATATGGAAGGCAATATAAGGTATATGTATAGCTTGGAAATTGTGACCGTTGCTCGCTCGCTCCGCCTCGCTCGTAAAAATCTAGTCCAACCTCGCAACCGATCCCACACGTTCGCAAATTTGAAATATGTCGCCACCATATCGAATAATGAACGGAAGATGGATTGGTTTTTAGGTTAGGCTATAGTTTTCGAGCGAGCGCAGCGAGCGAGAGACGCGTATAGGTGTGTCATAAACCCACGGTTTGGCACATACGGACATTGAAATATTCGCACCAGCCCGAGGAGCCGGAAGTCCTTATCCTATTGCCTTCTGACAAATGTTTACGGTTTACCAATAGTTTCACATAATTAGTACCGTTTCCTCATAGTACAGTGCAACGTGATGTCCGAAATGGCTGACAAAATTAGGTACAAGCACGAAATATATGCAAGACAATATATGGTATATGTATAGCTTGGAAATTGTGACCGTTGCTCGCTCGCTCCACTCGCTCGTAAAAATCTAGTCCAACCCCACAACCGATCCGACACGTTCGCAAATTTGAAATATGTCGCCATCATATCGAATAATGAACGCAAGATGGATTGGTTTTAGGTTAGGCTATAGTTTTCGAGCGAGCGCAGCGAGCGAGAGACACGTATAGGTGTGTCATAAACAAACGGTTTGGCACACACGGACATTGAAATATTCGCACCAGCCCGAGGAGCCGGAAGTATTTATCCTATTGCCTACCGTACACATGTTTACAGTTTATGAATAGTTTCACATAAATAGTACTATTTCCTCATAGTACAGTGCAATGTGATGTCCGAAATGGCTGACAAAATTAGGTGATAACACGAAATATATGGAAGGCAATATAAGGTATATGTATAGCTTGGAAATTGTGACAGTTGCTCGCTCGCTCCGCTCGCTCGTAAAAATCTAGTCCAACCTCGCAACCGATCCCACACGTTCGCAAATTTGAAATATGTCGCCACCATATCGAGTAATGAACGCAAGATGGATTGGTTTTAGGTTAGGCTATAGTTTTCGAGCGAGCGCAGCGAGCGAGAGACGCGTATAGGTGTGTCATAAACCAACGGTTTTTAACATACGGACATTGAAATATTCGCACCAGCCCGAGGAGCCGGAAGTATTTATCCTATTGCCTACCGACACATGTTTACAGTTTATGAATAGTTTCACATAAATAGTACTATTTCCTCATAGTACAGTGCAATGTGATGTCCGAAATGGCTGACAAAATTAGGTGATAACACGAAATATATGGAAGGCAATATAAGGTATATGTATAGCTTGGAAATTGTGACAGTTGCTCGCTCGCTCCGCTCGCTCGTAAAAATCTAGTCCAACCTCGCAACCGATCCCACACGTTCGCAAATTTGAAATATGTCGCCACCATATCGAATAATGAACGCAAGATGGATTGGTTTTAGGTTAGGCTATAGTTTTCGAGCGAGCGCAGCGAGCGAGAGACGCGTATAGGTGTGTCATAAACCAACGGTTTTTAACATACGGACATTGAAATATTCGCACCAGCCCGAGGAGCCGGAAGTATTTATCCTATTGCCTACCGACACATGTTTACAGTTTATGAATAGTTTCACATAAATAGTACTATTTCCTCATAGTACAGTGCAATGTGATGTCCGAAATGGCTGACAAAATTAGGTAATAACACGAAATATATGGAAGGCAATATAAGTTATATGTATAGCTTGGATATTGTGACCGTTGCTCGCTCGCTCCGCTCGCTCGTAAAAATCTAGTCCAACCCCACAACCGATCCGACACGTTCGCAAATTTGAAATATGTCGCCATCATATCGAATAATGAACGCAAGATGGATTGGTTTTAGGTTAGGCTATAGTTTTCGAGCGAGCGCAGCGAGCGAGAGACGCGTATAGGTGTGTCATAAACCAACGGTTTGGAACATACGGACATTGAAATATTCGCACCAGCCCGAGGAGCCGGAAGTAATTTATCCTATTGCCTACCGACACATGTTTACAGTTTATGAATAGTTTCACATAAATAGTACTATTTCCTCATAGTACAGTGCAATGTGATGTCCGAAATGGCTGACAAAATTAGGTAATAACACGAAATATATGGAAGGCAATATAAGGTATATGTATAGCTTGGAAATTGTGACCGTTGCTCGCTCGCTCCGCTCGCTCGTAAAAATCTAGTCCAACCTCGCAACCGATCCCACAAGTTCGCAAATTTGAAATATGTCGCCACCATATCGAATAATGAACGGAAGATGGATTGGTTTTAGGTTAGGCTATAGTTTTCGAGCGAGCGCAGCGAGCGAGAGACGCGTATAGGTGTGTCATAAACCCACGGTTTGGCACATACGGACATTGAAATATTCGCACCAGCCCGAGGAGCCGGAAGTCCTTATCCTATTGCCTTCTGACAAATGTTTACGGTTTACCAATAGTTTCACATAATTAGTATCGTTTCCTCATAGTACAGTGCAACGTGATGTCCGAAATGGCCGACAAAATTAGGTACAAGCACGAAATATATGCAAGACAATATATGGTATTTGTATAGCTTGGAAATTGTGACCGTTGCTCGCTCGCTCCACTCGCTCGTAAAAATCTAGTCCAACCCCACAACCGATCCGACACGTTCGCAAATTTGAAATATGTCGCCATCATATCGAATAATGAACGCAAGATGGATTGGTTTTAGGTTAGGCTATAGTTTTCGAGCGAGCGCAGCGAGCGAGAGACACGTATAGGTGTGTCATAAACAAACGGTTTGGCACACACGGACATTGAAATATTCGCACCAGCCCGAGGAGCCGGAAGTATTTATCCTATTGCCTACCGACACATGTTTACAGTTTATGAATAGTTTCACATAAATAGTACTATTTCCTCATAGTACAGTGCAATGTGATGTCCGAAATGGCTGACAAAATTAGGTGATAACACGAAATATATGGAAGGCAATATAAGGTATATGTATAGCTTGGAAATTGTGACAGTTGCTCGCTCGCTCCGCTCGCTCGTAAAAATCTAGTCCAACCTCGCAACCGATCCCACACGTTCGCAAATTTGAAATATGTCGCCACCATATCGAATAATGAACGCAAGATGGATTGGTTTTTAGGTTAGGCTTATAGTTTTCGAGCGAGCGCAGCGAGCGAGAGACGCGTATAGGTGTGTCATAAACCAACGGTTTTTAACATACGGACATTGAAATATTCGCACCAGCCCGAGGAGCCGGAAGTATTTATCCTATTGCCTACCGACACATGTTTACAGTTTGTGAATAGTTTCACATAAATAGTAATATTTCCTCATAGTACAGTGCAATGTGATGTCCGAAATGGCTGACAAAATTAGGTGATAACACGAAATATATGGAAGGCAATATAAGGTATATGTATAGCTTGGAAATTGTGACAGTTGCTCGCTCGCTCCGCTCGCTCGTAAAAATCTAGTCCAACCTCGCAACCGATCCCACACGTTCGCAAATTTGAAATATGTCGCCACCATATCGAATAATGAACGCAAGATGGATTGGTTTTAGGTTAGGCTATAGTTTTCGAGCGAGCGCAGCGAGCGAGAGACGCGTATAGGTGTGTCATAAACCAACGGTTTGGAACATACGGACATTGAAATATTCGCACCAGCCCGAGGAGCCGGAAGTATTTATCCTATTGCCTACCGACACATGTATACAGTTTATGAATAGTTTCACATAAATAGTACTATTTCCTCATAGTACAGTGCAATGTGATGTCCGAAATGGCTGACAAAATTAGGTAATAACACGAAATATATGGAAGGCAATATAAGGTATATGTATAGCTTGGAAATTGTGACCGTTGCTCGCTCGCTCCGCTCGCTCGTAAAAATCTAGTCCAACCTCGCAACCGATCCCACAAGTTCGCAAATTTGAAATATGTCGCCACCATATCGAATAATGAACGCAAGATGGATTGGTTTTAGGTTAGGCTATAGTTTTCGAGCGAGCGCAGCGTGCGAGAGACGCGTATAGGTGTGTCATAAACCAACGGTTTGGAACATACGGACATTGAAATATTCGCACCAGCCCGAGGAGACGGAAGTATTTATCCTATTGCCTACCGACACATGTTTACAGTTTATGAATAGTTTCACATAAATAGTACTATTTCCTCATAGTACAGTGCAATGTGATGTCCGAAATGGCTGACAAAATTAGGTGATAACACGAAATATATGGAAGGCAATATAAGGTATATGTATAGCTTGGAAATTGTGACAGTTGCTCGCTCGCTCCGCTCGCTCGTAAAAATCTAGTCCAACCTCGCAACCGATCCCACACGTTCGCAAATTTGAAATATTTCGCCACCATATCGAATAATGAACGCAAGATGGATTGTTTTTAGGTTAGGCTATAGTTTTCGAGCGAGCGCAGCGAGCGAGAGACGCGTATAGGTGTGTCATAAACCAACGGTTTGGAACATAGGGACATTGAAATATTCGCACCAGCCCGAGGAGCCGGAAGTATTTATCCTATTGCCTACCGACACATGTTTACAGTTTATGAATAGTTTCACATAAATAGTACTATTTCCTCATAGTACAGTGCAATGTGATGTCCGAAATGGCTGACAAAATTAGGTAATAACACGAAATATATGGAAGGCAATATAAGGTATATGTATAGCTTGGAAATTGTGACCGTTGCTCGCTCGCTCCGCTCGCTCGTAAAAATCTAGTCCAACCTCGCAACCGATCCCACACGTTCGCAAATTTGAAATATGTCGCCACCATATCGAATAATGAACGCAAGATGGATTGGGTTTTAGGTTAGGCTATAGTTTTCGAGCGAGCGCAGCGAGCGAGAGACGCGTATAGGTGTGTCATAAACCAACGGTTTTTAACATACGGACATTGAAATATTCGCACCAGCCCGAGGAGCCGGAAGTCCTTATCCTATTGCCTTCTAACAAATGTTTACGGTTTACCAATAGTTTCACATAATTAGTACCGTTTCCTCATAGTACAGTGCAACGTGATGTCCGAAATGGCTGACAAAATTAGGTACAAGCACGAAATATATGCAAGACAATATATGGTATATGTATAGCTTGGATATTGTGACCGTTGCTCGCTCGCTCCGCTCGCTCGTAAAAATCTAGTCCAACCCCACAACCGATCCGACACGTTCGCAAATTTGAAATATGTCGCCATCATATCGAATAATGAACGCAAGATGGATTGGTTTTTAGGTTAGGCTATAGTTTTCGAGCGAGCGCAGCGAGCGAGAGACGCGTATAGGTGTGTCATAAACAAACGGTTTGGCACACACTGACATTGAAATATTCGCACCAGCCCGAGGAGCCGGAAGTATTTATCCTATTGCCTACCGACACATGTTTACAGTTTATGAATAGTTTCACATAAATAGCACTATTTCCACATAGTACAATGCAACGTGATGTCCGAAATGGCTGACAAAATTAGGTAATAACACGACATATATGCAAGGCGATATAAGGTGTATGTATAGGTTGGAAATTGTGACCGTTGCTCGCTCGCTCCGCTCGCTCGTAAAAATCTAGTCCAACCTCACAACCGATCCCACACGTTCGCGAATTTGAAATATGTCGCCACCATATCGAATAATGAACGGAAGATGGATTGGTTTTAGGTTAGGGTATAGTTTTCGAGCGAGCGCAGCGAGCGAGAGACACGTATAGGTGGTGTCATAAACAAACGGTTTGGCACACACGGACATTGAAATATTCGCACCAGCCCGAGGAGCCGGAAGTATTTATCCTATTGCCTACCGACACATGTTTACAGTTTATGAATAGTTTCATATAAATAGTACTATTTCCTCATAGTACAGTGCAATGTGATGTCCGAAATGGCTGACAAAATTCGGTAATAGCACGAAATATATGGAAGGCAATATAAGGTATATGTATAGCTTGGAAATTGTGACCGTTGCTCGCTCGCTCCGCTCGCTCGTTAAAAATCTAGTCCAACCTCGCAACCGATCCCACACGTTCGCAAATTTGAAATATGTCGCCACCATATCGAATAATGAACGCAAGATGGATTGGTTTTAGGTTAGGCTATAGTTTTCGAGCGAGCGCAGCGAGCGAGAGACGCGTATAGGTGTGTCATAATCCAACGGTTTGGAACATACGGACATTGAAATATTCGCACCAGCCCGAGGAGCCGGAAGTATTTATCCTATTGCCTACCGACACATGTTTACAGTTTATGAATAGTTTCACATAAATAGTACTATTTCCTCATAGTACAGTGCAATGTGATGTCCGAAATGGCTGACAAAATTAGGTAATAACACGAAATATATGGAAGGCAATATAACGTATATGTATAGCTTGGAAATTGTGACCGTTGCTCGCTCGCTCCGCTCGCTCGTAAAAATCTAGTCCAACCTCACAACCGATCCCACACGTTCGCAAATTTGAAATATGTCGCCACCATATCGAATAATGAACGGAAGATGGATTGGTTTTAGGTTAGGCTATAGTTTTCGAGCGAGCGCAGCGAGCGAGAGACACGTATAGGTGTGTCATAAACAAACGGTTTGGCACACACGGACATTGAAATATTCGCACCAGCCCGAGGAGCCGGAAGTATTTATCCTATTGCCTACCGACACATGTTTACAGTTTATGAATAGTTTCACATAAATAGTACTATTTCCTCATAGTACAGTGCAATGTGATGTCCGAAATGGCTGACAAAATTAGGTAATAACACGAAATATATGGAAGGCAATATAAGGTATATGTATAGCTTGGAAATTGTGACCGTTGCTCGCTCGCTCCGCTCGCTCGTAAAAATCTAGTCCAACCTCGCAACCGATCCCACACGTTCGCAAATTTGAAATATGTCGCCACCATATCGAATAATGAACGCAAGATGGATTGGTTTTAGGTTAGGCTATAGTTTTCGAGCGAGCGCAGCGAGCGAGAGACGCGTATAGGTGTGTCATAAACCAACGGTTTTGGCACATACGGACATTGAAATATTCGCACCAGCCCGAGGAGCCGGAAGTCCTTATCCTATTGCCTTCTAACAAATGTTTACGGTTTACCAATAGTTTCACATAATTAGTACCGTTTCCTCATAGTACAGTGCAACGTGATGTCCGAAATTGGCTGACAAAATTAGGTACAAGCACGAAATATATGCAAGACAATATATGGTATATGTATAGCTTGGATATTGTGACCGTTGCTCGCTCGCTCCGCTCGCTGGTAAAAATCTTGTCCAACCTCACAACCGATCCCACACGTTCGCGAATTTGAAATATGTCGCCACCATATCGAATAATGAACGGAAGATGGATTGGTTTTAGGGTTAGGCTATAGTTTTCGAGCGAGCGCAGCGAGCGAGAGACACGTATAGGTGTGTCATAAACAAACGGTTTGGCACACACGGACATTGAAATATTCGCACCAGCCCGAGGAGCCGGAAGTATTTATCCTATTGCCTACCGACACATGTTTACAGTTTATGAATAGTTTCATATAAATAGTACTATTTCCTCATAGTACAGTGCAATGTGATGTCCGAAATGGCTGACAAAATTCGGTAATAGCACGAAATATATGGAAGGCAATATAAGGTATATGTATAGCTTGGAAATTGTGACCGTCGCTCGCTCGCTCCGCTCGCTCGTAAAAATCTAGTCCAACCCCACAACCGATCCGACACGTTCGCAAATTTGAAATATGTCGCCATCATATCGAATAATGAACGCAAGATGATTTGGTTTTAGGTTAGGCTATAGTTTTCGAGCGAGCGCAGCGAGCGAGAGACGCGAATAGGTGTGTCATAACAAACGGTTTGGCACACACGGACATTGAAATATTCGCACCAGCCCGAGGAGCCGGAAGTATTTATCCTATTGCCTACCGACACATGTTTACAGTTTATGAATAGTTTCACATAAATAGCACTATTTCCACATAGTACAATGCAACGTGATGTCCGAAATGGCTGACAAAATTAGGTAATAACACGACATATATGCAAGGCGATATAAGGTGTATGTATAGGTTGGAAATTGTGATCGTTGCTCGCTCGCTCCGCTCGCTCGAAAAAATCTAGTCCAACCTCGCAACCGATCCCACACGTTCGCAAAATTGAAATATGTCGCCACCATATCGAATAATGAGCGCAAGATGGATTGGTTTTAGGTTAGGCTATAGTTTTCGAGCGAGCGCAGCGAGCGAGAGACGCGTATAGGTGTGTCATAAACCAACGGTTTGGCACATACGGACATAGAAATATTCGCACCAGCCCGAGGAGCCGGATGTATTTATCCTATTGCCTACCGACACATGTTTACAGTTTATGAATAGTATCACATAAATAGTACTATTTCCTCATAGTACAGTGCAATGTGATGTCCGAAATGGCTGACAAAATTAGGTAATAACACGAAATATATGGAAGGCAATATAACGTATATGTATAGCTTGGAAATTGTGACCGTTGCTCGCTCGCTCCGCTCGCTCGTAAAAATCTAGTCCAACCTCACAACCGATCCCACACGTTCGCAAATTTGAAATATGTCGCCACCATATCGAATAATGAACGGAAGATGGATTGGTTTTAGGTTAGGCTATAGCTTTCGTGCGAGCGCAGCGAACGATAGACGCGTAAAGGTGTGTCACAAACCGGTTTGGCACATACGGACATTGATATATTCGCACCAGCCCGAGGAGCCGGAAGTCTTTATCCTATTGCCTTCTGACAAATGTTTACGGTTTACCAATAGTTTCACATAATTAGTACCGTTTCCTCATAGTACAGTGCAACGTGATGTCCGAAATGGCTGACAAAATTAGGTAATAACACGAAATATATGGAAGGCAATATAACGTATATGTATAGCTTGGAAATTGTGACCGTTGCTCGCTCGCTCAGCTCGCTCGTAAAAATCTAGTCCAACCTCGCAACCGATCCCACACGTTCGCAAATTTGAAATATGTCGCCACCATATCGAATAATGAACGCAAGATGGATTGGTTTTAGGTTAGGCTATAGTTTTCGAGCGAGCGCAGCGAGCGAGAGACGCGTATAGGTGTGTCATAATCCAACGGTTTGGAACATACGGACATTGAAATATTCGCACCAGCCCGAGGAGCCGGAAGTATTTATCCTATTGCCTACCGACACATGTTTACAGTTTATGAATAGTATCACATAAATAGTACTATTTCCTCATAGTACAGTGCAATGTGATGTCCGAAATGGCTGACAAAATTAGGTAATAACACGAAATATATGGAAGGCAATATAACGTATATGTATAGCTTGGAAATTGGGACCGTTGCTCGCTCGCTCCGCTCGCTCGTAAAAATCTAGTCCAACCTCACAACCGATCCCACACGTTCGCAAATTTGAAATATGTCGCCACCATATCGAATAATGAACGGAAGATGGATTGGTTTTAGGTAAGGCTATAGTTTTCGAGCGAGCGCAGCGAGCGAGAGACACGTGTAGGTGTGTCATAAACAAACGGTTTGGCACACACGGACATTGAAATATTCGCACCAGCCCGAGGAGCCGGAAGTATTTATCCTATTGCATACCGACACATGTTTACAGTTTATGAATAGTTTCACATAAATAGCACTATTTCCACATAGTACAATGCAACGTGATGTCCGAAATGGCTGACAAAATTAGGTAATAACACGACATATATGCAAGGCGATATAAGGTGTATGTATAGGTTGGAAATTGTGATCGTTGCTCGCTCGCTCCGCTCGCTCGAAAAAATCTAGTCCAACCTCACAACCGATCCGACACGTTCGCAAATTTGAAATATGTCGCCACCATATCGAATAATGAACGCAAGATGGATTGGTTTTAGGTTAGGCTATAGTTTTCGAGCGAGCGCCGCGAGCGAGATACGCTTATAGGTGTGTCATAAACCAACGGTTTGGCACATACGGACATTGAAATATTCGCACCAGCCCGAGGAGCCGGAAGTATTTATCCTATTGCCTACCGACACATGTTTACAGTTTATGAATAGTTTCACATAAATAGTACTATTTCCTCATAGTACAGTGCAATGTGATGTCCGAAATGGCTGACAAAATTAGGTAATAACACGAAATATATGGAAGGCAATATAACGTATATGTATAGCTTGGAAATTGTGACCGTTGCTCGCTCGCTCCGCTCGCTCGTAAAAATCTAGTCCAACCTCACAACCGATCCCACACGTTCGCAAATTTGAAATATGTCGCCACCATATCGAATAATGAACGGAAGATGGATTGGTTTTAGGTTAGGCTATAGTTTTCGAGCGAGCGCAGCGAGCGAGAGACACGTATAGGTGTGTCATAAACAAACGGTTTGGCACACACGGACATTGAAATATTCGCACCAGCCCGAGGAGCCGGAAGTATTTATCCTATTGCCTACCGACACATGTTTACAGTTTATGAATAGTTTCACATAAATAGCGCTATTTCCACATAGTACAATGCAACGTGATGTCCGAAATGGCTGACAAAATTAGATAATAACACGACATATATGCAAGGCGATATAAGGTGTATGTATAGGTTGGAAATTGTGATCGTTGCTCGCTCGCTCCGCTCGCTCGAAAAAATCTAGTCCAACCTCACAACCGATCCGACACGTTCGCAAATTTGAAATATGTCGCCACCATATCGAATAATGAACGCAAGATGGATTGGTTTTAGGTTAGGCTATAGTTTTCGAGCGAGCGCCGCGAGCGAGATACGCTTATAGGTGTGTCATAAACCAACGGTTTGGCACATACGGACTTTGAAATATTCGCACCAGCCCGAGGAGCCGGAAGTATTTATCCTATTGCCTACCGACACATGTTTACAGTTTATGAATAGTTTCACATAAATAGTACTATTTCCTCATAGTACAGTGCAATGTGATGTCCGAAACGGCTGACAAAATTAGGTAATAACACGAAATATATGGAAGGCAATATAACGTATATGTATAGCTTGGAAATTGTGACCGTTGCTCGCTCGCTCCACTCGCTCGTAAAAATCTAGTCCAACCCCACAACCGATCCCACACGTTCGCAAATTTGAAATATGTCGCCACCATATCGAATAATGAACGGAAGATGGATTGGTTTTAGGTTAGGCTATAGTTTTCGAGCGAGCGCAGCGAGCGAGAGACGCGTATAGGTGTGTCATAAACCCACGGTTTGGCACATACGGACATTGAAATATTCGCACCAGCCCGAGGAGCCGGAAGTCCTTATCCTATTGCCTTCTGACAAATGTTTACGGTTTACCAATAGTTTCACATAATTAGTACCGTTTCCTCATAGTACAGTGCAACGTGATGTCCGAAATGGCTGACAAAATTAGGTACAAGCACGAAATATATGCAAGACAATATATGGTATATGTATAGCTTGGAAATTGTGACCGTTGCTCGCTCGCTCCACTCGCTCGTAAAAATCTAGTCCAACCCCACAACCGATCCGACACGTTCGCAAATTTGAAATATGTCGCCATCATATCGAATAATGAACGCAAGATGGATTGGTTTTAGGTTAGGCTATAGTTTTCGAGCGAGCGCAGCGAGCGAGAGACACGTATAGGTGTGTCATAAACAAACGGTTTGGCACACACGGACATTGAAATATTCGCACCAGCCCGAGGAGCCGGAAGTATTTATCCTATTGCCTACCGACACATGTTTACAGTTTATGAATAGTTTCACATAAATAGCGCTATTTCCACATAGTACAATGCAACGTGATGTCCGAAATGGCTGACAAAATTAGATAATAACACGACATATATGCAAGGCGATATAAGGTGTATGTATAGGTTGGAAATTGTGATCGTTGCTCGCTCGCTCCGCTCGCTCGAAAAAATCTAGTCCAACCTCACAACCGATCCGACACGTTCGCAAATTTGAAATATGTCGCCACCATATCGAATAATGAACGCAAGATGGATTGGTTTTAGGTTAGGCTATAGTTTTCGAGCGAGGGCCGCGAGCGAGATACGCTTATAGGTGTGTCATAAACCAACGGTTTGGCACATACGGACATTGAAATATTCGCACCAGCCCGAGGAGCCGGAAGTATTTATCCTATTGCCTACCGACACATGTTTACAGTTTATGAATAGTTTCACATAAATAGTACTATTTCCTCATAGTACAGTGCAATGTGATGTCCGAAACGGCTGACAAAATTAGGTAATAACACGAAATATATGGAAGGCAATATAACGTATATGTATAGCTTGAAAATTGTGACCGTTGCTCGCTCGCTCGTAAAAATCTAGTCCAACCTCGCAACCGATCCCACACGTTCGCAAATTTGAAATATGTCGCCACCATATCGAATAATGAACGCAAGATGGATTGGTTTTAGGTTAGGCTATAGTTTTCGAGCGAGCGCAGCGAGCGAGAGACGCGTATAGGTGTGTCATAAACCAACGGTTTGGAACATACGGACATTGAAATATTCGCACCAGCCCGAGGAGCCGGAAGTATTTATCCTATTGCCTACCGACACATGTTTACAGTTTATGAATAGTTTCACATAAATAGTACTATTTCCTCATTGTACAGTGCAATGTGATGTCCGAAATGGCTGACAAAATTAGGTAATAACACGAAATATATGGAAGGCAATATAAGGTATATGTATAGCTTGGAAATTGTGACCGTTGCTCGCTCGCTCCGCTCGCTCGTAAAAATCTAGTCCAACCTCACAACCGATCCCACACGTTCGCAAATTTGAAATATGTCGCCACCATATCGAATAATGAACGGAAGATGGATTGGTTTTAGGTTAGGCTATAGCTTTCGTGCGAGCGCAGCGAACGATAGACGCGTAAAGGTGTGTCACAAACCATCGGTTTGGCACATACAGACATTGAAATATTCGCACCAGCCCGAGGAGCCGGAAGTATTTATCCTATTGCCTACCGACACATGTTTACAGTTTATGAATAGTTTCACATAAATAGTACTATTTCCTCATAGTACAGTGCAATGTGATGTCCGAAATGGCTGACAAAATTAGGTAATAACACGAAATATATGGAAGGCAATATAACGTATATGTATAGCTTGGAAATTGTGACCGTTGCTCGCTCGCTCCGCTCGCTCGTAAAAATCTAGTCCAACCTCACAACCGATCCCACACGTTCGCAAATTTGAAATATGTCGCCACCATATCGAATAATGAACGGAAGATGGATTGGTTTTAGGTTAGGCTATAGTTTTCGAGCGAGCGCAGCGAGCGAGAGACGCGTTTAGGTGTGTCATAAACCCACGGTTTGGCACATACGGACATTGAAATATTCGCACCAGCCCGAGGAGCCGGAAGTCCTTATCCTATTGCCTTCTGACAAATGTTTACGGTTTACCAATAGTTTCACATAATTAGTACCGTTTCCTCATAGTACAGTGCAACGTGATGTCCGAAATGGCTGACAAAATTAGGTACAAGCACGAAATATATGCAAGACAATATATGGTATATGTATAGCTTGGAAATTGTGACCGTTGCTCGCTCGCTCCACTCGCTCGTAAAAATCTAGTCCAACCCCACAACCGATCCGACACGTTCGCAAATTTGAAATATGTCGCCATCATATCGAATAATGAACGCAAGATGGATTGGTTTTAGGTTAGGCTATAGTTTTCGAGCGAGCGCAGCGAGCGAGAGACACGTATAGGTGTGTCATAAACAAACGGTTTGGCACACACGGACATTGAAATATTCGCACCAGCCCGAGGAGCCGGAAGTATTTATCCTATTGCCTACCGACACATGTTTACAGTTTATGAATAGTTTCACATAAATAGCACTATTTCCACATAGTACAATGCAACGTGATGTCCGAAATGGCTGACAAAATTAGGTAATAACACGACATATATGCAAGGCGATATAAGGTGTATGTATAGGTTGGAAATTGTGATCGTTGCTCGCTCGCTCCGCTTGCTCGAAAAAATCTAGTCCAACCTCACAACCGATCCGACACGTTCGCAAATTTGAAATATGTCGCCACCATATCGAATAATGAACGCAAGATGGATTGGTTTTAGGTTAGGCTATAGTTTTCGAGCGAGCGCCGCGAGCGAGATACTCTTATAGGTGTGTCATAAACCAACGGTTTGGCACATACGGACATTGAAATATTCGCACCAGCCCGAGGAGCCGGAAGTGTTTATCCTATTGCCTACCGACACATGTTTACAGTTTATGAATAGTTTCACATAAATAGTACTATTTCCTCATAGTACAGTGCAATGTGATGTCCGAAATGGCTGACAAAATTAGGTAATAACACGAAATATATGGAAAGCAATATAACGTATATGTATAGCTTGGAAATTGTGACCGTTGCTCGCTCGCTCCGCTCGCTCGTAAAAATCTAGTCCAACCTCACAACCGATCCCACACGTTCGCAAATTTGAAATATGTCGCCACCATATCGAATAATGAACGGAAGATGGATTGGTTTTAGGTTAGGCTATAGTTTTCGAGCGAGCGCAGCGAGCGAGAGACACGTATAGGTGTGTCATAAACAAACGGTTTGGCACACACGGACATTGAAATATTCGCACCAGCCCGAGAAGCCGGAAGTATTTATCCTATTGCCTACCGACACGTGTTTACAGTTTATGAATAGTTTCACATAAATAGCACTATTTCCACATAGTACAATGCAACGTGATGTCCGAAATGGCTGACAAAATTAGGTAATAACACGACATATATGCAAGGCGATATAAGGTGTATGTATAGGTTGGAAATTGTGATCGTTGCTCGCTCGCTCCGCTCGCTCGAAAAAATCTAGTCCAACCTCACAACCGATCCGACACGTTCGCAAATTGAAATATGTCGCCACCATATCGAATAATGAACGCAAGATGGATTGGTTTTAGGTTAGGCTATAGTTTTCGAGCGAGCGCCGCGAGCGAGATACGCTTATAGGTGTGTCATAAACCAACGGTTTGGCACATACGGACATTGAAATATTCGCACCAGCCCGAGGAGCCGGAAGTATTTATCCTATTGCCTACCGACACATGTTTACAGTTTATGAATAGTTTCACATAAATAGTACTATTTCCTCATAGTACAGTGCAATGTGATGTCCGAAATGGCTGACAAAATTAGGTAATAACACGAAATATATGGAAGGCAATATAACGTATATGTATAGCTTGGAAATTGTGACCGTTGCTCGCTCGCTCCGCTCGCTCGTAAAAATCTAGTCCAACCTCACAACCGATCCCACACGTTCGCAAATTTGAAATATGTCGCCACCATATCGAATAATGAACGGAAGATGGATTGGTTTTAGGTTAGGCTATAGTTTTCGAGCGAGCGCAGCGAGCGAGAGACACGTATAGGTGTGTCATAAACAAACGGTTTGGCACACACGGACATTGAAATATTCGCACCAGCCCGAGGAGCCGGAAGTATTTATCCTATTGCCTACCGACACATGTTTACAGTTTATGAATAGTTTCACATAAATAGCACTATTTCCACATAGTACAATGCAACGTGATGTCCGAAATGGCTGACAAAATTAGGTAATAACACGAAATATATGGAAGGCAATATAAGGTATATGTATAGCTTGGAAATTGTGACCGTTGCTCGCTCGCTCCGCTCGCTCGTAAAAATCTAGTCCAACCTCACAACCGATCCCACACGTTCGCAAATTTGAAATATGTCGCCACCATATCGAATAATGAACGGAAGATGGATTGGTTTTAGGTTAGACTATAGCTTTCGTGCGAGCGCAGCGAACGATAGACGCGTAAAGGTGTGTCACAAACCATCGGTTTGGCACATACGGACATTGAAATATTCGCACCAGCCCGAGGAGCCGGAAGTATTTATCCTATTGCCTACCGACACATGTTTACAGTTTATGAATAGTTTCACATAAATAGTACTATTTCCTCATAGTACAGTGCAATGTGATGTCCGAAATGGCTGACAAAATTAGGTAATAACACGAAATATATGGAAGGCAATATAAGGTATATGTATAGCTTGAAAATTGTGACCGTTGCTCGCTCGCTCGTAAAAATCTAGTCCAACCTCGCAACCGATCCCACACGTTCGCAAATTTGAAATATGTCGCCACCATATCGAATAATGAACGCAAGATGGATTGGTTTTAGGTTAGGCTATAGTTTTCGAGCGAGCGCAGCGAGCGAGAGACGCGTATAGGTGTGTCATAAACCAACGGTTTGGAACATACGGACATTGAAATATTCGCACCAGCCCGAGGAGCCGGAAGTATTTATCCTATTGCCTACCGACACATGTTTACAGTTTATGAATAGTTTCACATAAATAGTACTATTTCCTCATTGTACAGTGCAATGTGATGTCCGAAATGGCTGACAAAATTAGGTAATAACACGAAATATATGGAAGGCAATATAAGGTATATGTATAGCTTGGAAATTGTGACCGTTGCTCGCTCGCTCCGCTCGCTCGTAAAAATCTAGTCCAACCTCACAACCGATCCCACACGTTCGCAAATTTGAAATATGTCGCCACCATATCGAATAATGAACGGAAGATGGATTGGTTTTAGGTTAGGCTATAGCTTTCGTGCGAGCGCAGCGAACGATAGACGCGTAAAGGTGTGTCACAAACCATCGGTTTGGCACATACAGACATTGAAATATTCGCACCAGCCCGAGGAGCCGGAAGTATTTATCCTATTGCCTACCGACACATGTTTACAGTTTATGAATAGTTTCACATAAATAGTACTATTTCCTCATAGTACAGTGCAATGTGATGTCCGAAATGGCTGACAAAATTAGGTAATAACACGAAATATATGGAAGGCAATATAACGTATATGTATAGCTTGGAAATTGTGACCGTTGCTCGCTCGCTCCGCTCGCTCGTAAAAATCTAGTCCAACCTCACAACCGATCCCACACGTTCGCAAATTTGAAATATGTCGCCACCATATCGAATAATGAACGGAAGATGGATTGGTTTTAGGTTAGGCTATAGTTTTCGAGCGAGCGCAGCGAGCGAGAGACGCGTTTAGGTGTGTCATAAACCCACGGTTTGGCACATACGGACATTGAAATATTCGCACCAGCCCGAGGAGCCGGAAGTCCTTATCCTATTGCCTTCTGACAAATGTTTACGGTTTACCAATAGTTTCACATAATTAGTACCGTTTCCTCATAGTACAGTGCAACGTGATGTCCGAAATGGCTGACAAAATTAGGTACAAGCACGAAATATATGCAAGACAATATATGGTATATGTATAGCTTGGAAATTGTGACCGTTGCTCGCTCGCTCCACTCGCTCGTAAAAATCTAGTCCAACCCCACAACCGATCCGACACGTTCGCAAATTTGAAATATGTCGCCATCATATCGAATAATGAACGCAAGATGGATTGGTTTTAGGTTAGGCTATAGTTTTCGAGCGAGCGCAGCGAGCGAGAGACACGTATAGGTGTGTCATAAACAAACGGTTTGGCACACACGGACATTGAAATATTCGCACCAGCCCGAGGAGCCGGAAGTATTTATCCTATTGCCTACCGACACATGTTTACAGTTTATGAATAGTTTCACATAAATAGCACTATTTCCACATAGTACAATGCAACGTGATGTCCGAAATGGCTGACAAAATTAGGTAATAACACGACATATATGCAAGGCGATATAAGGTGTATGTATAGGTTGGAAATTGTGATCGTTGCTCGCTCGCTCCGCTTGCTCGAAAAAATCTAGTCCAACCTCACAACCGATCCGACACGTTCGCAAATTTGAAATATGTCGCCACCATATCGAATAATGAACGCAAGATGGATTGGTTTTAGGTTAGGCTATAGTTTTCGAGCGAGCGCCGCGAGCGAGATACTCTTATAGGTGTGTCATAAACCAACGGTTTGGCACATACGGACATTGAAATATTCGCACCAGCCCGAGGAGCCGGAAGTGTTTATCCTATTGCCTACCGACACATGTTTACAGTTTATGAATAGTTTCACATAAATAGTACTATTTCCTCATAGTACAGTGCAATGTGATGTCCGAAATGGCTGACAAAATTAGGTAATAACACGAAATATATGGAAAGCAATATAACGTATATGTATAGCTTGGAAATTGTGACCGTTGCTCGCTCGCTCCGCTCGCTCGTAAAAATCTAGTCCAACCTCACAACCGATCCCACACGTTCGCAAATTTGAAATATGTCGCCACCATATCGAATAATGAACGGAAGATGGATTGGTTTTAGGTTAGGCTATAGTTTTCGAGCGAGCGCAGCGAGCGAGAGACACGTATAGGTGTGTCATAAACAAACGGTTTGGCACACACGGACATTGAAATATTCGCACCAGCCCGAGAAGCCGGAAGTATTTATCCTATTGCCTACCGACACGTGTTTACAGTTTATGAATAGTTTCACATAAATAGCACTATTTCCACATAGTACAATGCAACGTGATGTCCGAAATGGCTGACAAAATTAGGTAATAACACGACATATATGCAAGGCGATATAAGGTGTATGTATAGGTTGGAAATTGTGATCGTTGCTCGCTCGCTCCGCTCGCTCGAAAAAATCTAGTCCAACCTCACAACCGATCCGACACGTTCGCAAATTGAAATATGTCGCCACCATATCGAATAATGAACGCAAGATGGATTGGTTTTAGGTTAGGCTATAGTTTTCGAGCGAGCGCCGCGAGCGAGATACGCTTATAGGTGTGTCATAAACCAACGGTTTGGCACATACGGACATTGAAATATTCGCACCAGCCCGAGGAGCCGGAAGTATTTATCCTATTGCCTACCGACACATGTTTACAGTTTATGAATAGTTTCACATAAATAGTACTATTTCCTCATAGTACAGTGCAATGTGATGTCCGAAATGGCTGACAAAATTAGGTAATAACACGAAATATATGGAAGGCAATATAACGTATATGTATAGCTTGGAAATTGTGACCGTTGCTCGCTCGCTCCGCTCGCTCGTAAAAATCTAGTCCAACCTCACAACCGATCCCACACGTTCGCAAATTTGAAATATGTCGCCACCATATCGAATAATGAACGGAAGATGGATTGGTTTTAGGTTAGGCTATAGTTTTCGAGCGAGCGCAGCGAGCGAGAGACACGTATAGGTGTGTCATAAACAAACGGTTTGGCACACACGGACATTGAAATATTCGCACCAGCCCGAGGAGCCGGAAGTATTTATCCTATTGCCTACCGACACATGTTTACAGTTTATGAATAGTTTCACATAAATAGCACTATTTCCACATAGTACAATGCAACGTGATGTCCGAAATGGCTGACAAAATTAGGTAATAACACGAAATATATGGAAGGCAATATAAGGTATATGTATAGCTTGGAAATTGTGACCGTTGCTCGCTCGCTCCGCTCGCTCGTAAAAATCTAGTCCAACCTCACAACCGATCCCACACGTTCGCAAATTTGAAATATGTCGCCACCATATCGAATAATGAACGGAAGATGGATTGGTTTTAGGTTAGGCTATAGCTTTCGTGCGAGCGCAGCGAACGATAGACGCGTAAAGGTGTGTCACAAACCATCGGTTTGGCACATACGGACATTGATATATTCGCACCAGCCCGAGGAGCCGGAAGTCTTTATCCTATTGCCTTCTGACAAATGTTTACGGTTTACCAATAGTTTCACATAACTAGTACCGTTTCCTCATAGTACAGTGCAACGTGATGTCCGAAATGGCTGACAAAATTAGGTAATAACACGAAATATATGGAAGGCAATATAACGTATATGTATAGCTTGGAAATTGTGACCGTTGCTCGCTCGCTCCGCTCGCTCGTAAAAATCTAGTCCAACCTCGCAACCGATCCCACACGTTCGCAAATTTGAAATATGTCGCCACCATATCGAATAATGAACGCAAGATGGATTGGTTTTAGGTTAGGCTATAGTTTTCGAGCGAGCGCAGCGAGCGAGAGACGCGTATAGGTGTGTCATAATCCAACGGTTTGGAACATACGGACATTGAAATATTCGCACCAGCCCGAGGAGCCGGAAGTATTTATCCTATTGCCTACCGACACATGTTTACAGTTTATGAATAGTTTCACATAAATAGTACTATTTCCTCATAGTACAGTGCAATGTGATGTCCGAAATGGCTGACAAAATTAGGTAATAAAACGAAATATATGGAAGGCAATATAACGTATATGTATAGCTTGGAAATTGTGACCGTTGCTCGCTCGCTCCGCTCGCTCGTAAAAATCTAGTCCAACCTCACAACCGATCCGACACGTTCGCAAATTTGAAATATGTCGCCACCATATCGAATAATGAACGCAAGATGGATTGGTTTTAGGTTAGGCTATAGTTTTCAAGCGAGCGCCGCGAGCGAGATACGCTTATAGGTGTGTCATAAACCAACGGTTTGGCACATACGGACATTGAAATATTCGCACCAGCCCGAGGAGCCGGAAGTATTTATCCTATTGCCTACCGACACATGTTTACAGTTTATGAATAGTTTCACATAAATAGTACTATTTCCTCATAGTACAGTGCAATGTGATGTCCGAAATGGCTGACAAAATTAGGTAATAACACGAAATATATGGAAGGCAATATAAGGTATATGTATAGCTTGGAAATTGTGACCGTTGCTCGCTCGCTCGTAAAAATCTAGTCCAGCCTCGCAACCGATCCCACACGTTCGCAAATTTGAAATATGTCGCCACCATATCGAATAATGAACGCAAGATGGATTGGTTTTAGGTTAGGCTATAGTTTTCGAGCGAGCGCAGCGAGCGAGAGACGCGTATAGGTGTGTCATAAACCAACGGTTTGGAACATACGGACATTGAAATATTCGCACCAGCCCGAGGAGCCGGAAGTATTTATCCTATTGCCTACCGACACATGTTTACAGTTTATGAATAGTTTCACATAAATAGTACTATTTCCTCATTGTACAGTGCAATGTGATGTCCGAAATGGCTGACAAAATTAGGTAATAACACGAAATATATGGAAGGCAATATAAGGTATATGTATAGCTTGGAAATTGTGACCGTTGCTCGCTCGCTCCGCTCGCTCGTAAAAATCTAGTCCAACCTCACAACCGATCCCACACGTTCGCAAATTTGAAATATGTCGCCACCATATCGAATAATGAACGGAAGATGGATTGGTTTTAGGTTAGGCTATAGCTTTCGTGCGAGCGCAGCGAACGATAGACGCGTAAAGGTGTGTCACAAACCATCGGTTTGGCACATACAGACATTGAAATATTCGCACCAGCCCGAGGAGCCGGAAGTATTTATCCTATTGCCTACCGACACATGTTTACAGTTTATGAATAGTTTCACATAAATAGTACTATTTCCTCATAGTACAGTGCAATGTGATGTCCGAAATGGCTGACAAAATTAGGTAATAACACGAAATATATGGAAGGCAATATAACGTATATGTATAGCTTGGAAAATGTGACCGTTGCTCGCTCGCTCCGCTCGCTCGTAAAAATCTAGTCCAACCTCACAACCGATCCCACACGTTCGCAAATTTGAAATATGTCGCCACCATATCGAATAATGAACGGAAGATGGATTGGTTTTAGGTTAGGCTATAGTTTTCGAGCGAGCGCAGCGAGCGAGAGACGCGTATAGGTGTGTCATAAACCCACGGTTTGGCACATACGGACATTGAAATATTCGCACCAGCCCGAGGAGCCGGAAGTCCTTATCCTATTGCCTTCTGACAAATGTTTACGGTTTACCAATAGTTTCACATAATTAGTACCGTTTCCTCATAGTACAGTGCAACGTGATGTCCGAAATGGCTGACAAAATTAGGTACAAGCACGAAATATATGCAAGACAATATATGGTATATGTATAGCTTGGAAATTGTGACCGTTGCTCGCTCGCTCCACTCGCTCGTAAAAATCTAGTCCAACCCCACAACCGATCCGACACGTTCGCAAATTTGAAATATGTCGCCATCATATCGAATAATGAACGCAAGATGGATTGGTTTTAGGTTAGGCTATAGTTTTCGAGCGAGCGCAGCGAGCGAGAGACACGTATAGGTGTGTCATAAACAAACGGTTTGGCACACACGGACATTGAAATATTCGCACCAGCCCGAGGAGCCGGAAGTATTTATCCTATTGCCTACCGACACATGTTTACAGTTTATGAATAGTTTCACATAAATAGCACTATTTCCACATAGTACAATGCAACGTGATGTCCGAAATGGCTGACAAAATTAGGTAATAACACGACATATATGCAAGGCGATATAAGGTGTATGTATAGGTTGGAAATTGTGATCGTTGCTCGCTCGCTCCGCTTGCTCGAAAAAATCTAGTCCAACCTCACAACCGATCCGACACGTTCGCAAATTTGAAATATGTCGCCACCATATCGAATAATGAACGCAAGATGGATTGGTTTTAGGTTAGGCTATAGTTTTCGAGCGAGCACCGCGAGCGAGATACGCTTATAGGTGTGTCATAAACCAACGGTTTGGCACATACGGACATTGAAATATTCGCACCAGCCCGAGGAGCCGGAAGTATTTATCCTATTGCCTACCGACACATGTTTACAGTTTATGAATAGTTTCACATAAATAGTACTATTTCCTCATAGTACAGTGCAATGTGATGTCCGAAATGGCTGACAAAATTAGGTAATAACACGAAATATATGGAAGGCAATATAACGTATATGTATAGCTTGGAAATTGTGACCGTTGCTCGCTCGCTCCGCTCGCTCGTAAAAATCTAGTCCAACCTCACAACCGATCCCACACGTTCGCAAATTTGAAATATGTCGCCACCATATCGAATAATGAACGGAAGATGGATTGGTTTTAGGTTAGGCTATAGTTTTCGAGCGAGCGCAGCGAGCGAGAGACACGTATAGGTGTGTCATAAACAAACGGTTTGGCACACACGGACATTGAAATATTCGCACCAGCCCGAGGAGCCGGAAGTATTTATCCTATTGCCTACCGACACATGTTTACAGTTTATGAATAGTTTCACATAAATAGCACTATTTCCACATAGTACAATGCAACGTGATGTCCGAAATGGCTGACAAAATTAGGTAATAACACGACATATATGCAAGGCGATATAAGGTGTATGTATAGGTTGGAAATTGTGATCGTTGCTCGCTCGCTCCGCTCGCTCGAAAAAATCTAGTCCAACCTCACAACCGATCCGACACGTTCGCAAATTTGAAATATGTCGCCACCATATCGAATAATGAACGCAAGATGGACTGGTTTTAGGTTAGGCTATAGTTTTCGAGCGAGCGCCGCGAGCGAGATACGCTTATAGGTGTGTCATAAACCAACGGTTTGGCACATACGGACATTGAAATATTCGCACCAGCCCGAGGAGCCGGAAGTATTTATCCTATTGCCTACCGACACATGTTTACAGTTTATGAATAGTTTCACATAAATAGTACTATTTCCTCATAGTACAGTGCAATGTGATGTCCGAAATGGCTGACAAAATTAGGTAATAACACGAAATATATGGAAGGCAATATAACGTATATGTATAGCTTGGAAATTGTGACCGTTGCTCGCTCGCTCCGCTCGCTCGTAAAAATCTAGTCCAACCTCACAACCGATCCCACACGTTCGCAAATTTGAAATATGTCGCCACCATATCGAATAATGAACGGAAGATGGATTGGTTTTAGGTTAGGCTATAGTTTTCGAGCGAGCGCAGCGAGCGAGAGACACGTATAGGTGTGTCATAAACAAACGGTTTGGCACACACGGACATTGAAATATTCGCACCAGCCCGAGGAGCCGGAAGTATTTATCCTATTGCCTACCGACACATGTTTACAGTTTATGAATAGTTTCACATAAATAGCACTATTTCCACATAGTACAATGCAACGTGATGTCCGAAATGGCTGACAAAATTAGGTAATAACACGACATATATGCAAGGCGATATAAGGTGTATGTATAGGTTGGAAATTGTGATCGTTGCTCGCTCGCTCCGCTCGCTCGAAAAAATCTAGTCCAACCTCACAACCGATCCGACACGTTCGCAAATTTGAAATATGTCGCCACCATATCGAATAATGAACGCAAGATGGATTGGTTTTAGGTTAGGCTATAGTTTTCGAGCGAGCGCCGCGAGCGAGATACGCTTATAGGTGTGTCATAAACCAACGGTTTGGCACATACGGACATTGAAATATTCGCACCAGCCCGAGGAGCCGGAAGTATTTATCCTATTGCCTACCGACACATGTTTACAGTTTATGAATAGTTTCACATAAGTAGTACTATTTCCTCATAGTACAGTGCAATGTGATGTCCGAAATGGCTGACAAAATTAGGTAATAACACGAAATATATGGAAGGCAATATAACGTATATGTATAGCTTGGAAATTGTGACCGTTGCTCGCTCGCTCCGCTCGCTCGTAAAAATCTAGTCCAACCTCACAACCGATCCCATACGTTCGCAAATTTGAAATATGTCGCCACCATATCGAATAATGAACGGAAGATGGATTGGTTTTAGGTTAGGCTATAGTTTTCGAGCGAGCGCAGCGAGCGATAGACACGTATAGGTGTGTCATAAACAAACGGTTTGGCACACACGGACATTGAAATATTCGCACCAGCCCGAGGAGCCGGAAGTATTTATCCTATTGCCTACCGACACATGTTTACAGTTTATGAATAGTTTCACATAAATAGCACTATTTCCACATAGTACAATGCAACGTGATGTCCGAAATGGCTGACAAAATTAGGTAATAACACGACATATATGCAAGGCGATATAAGGTGTATGTATAGGTTGGAAATTGTGATCGTTGCTCGCTCGCTCCGCTCGCTCGAAAAAATCTAGTCCAACCTCACAACCGATCCGACACGTTCGCAAATTTGAAATATGTCGCCACCATATCGAATAATGAACGCAAGATGGATTGGTTTTAGGTTAGGCTATAGTTTTCGAGCGAGCGCCCCGAGCGAGATACGCTTATAGGTGTGTCATAAACCAACGGTTTGGCACATACGGACATTGAAATATTCGCACCAGCCCGAGGAGCCGGAAGTCTTTATCCTATTGCCTTCTGACAAATGTTTACGGTTTACCAATAGTTTCACATAATTAGTACCGTTTCCTCATAGTACAGTGCAACGTGATGTCCGAAATGGCTGACAAAATTAGGTACAAGCACGAAATATATGCAAGACAATATATGGTATATGTATAGCTTGGAAATTGTGACCGTTGCTCGCTCGCTCCGCTCGCTCGTAAAAATCTAGTCCAACCTCCCAACCGATCCCACACGTTCGCAAATTTGAAATATGTCGCCACCATATCGAATAATGAACGGAAGATGGATTGGTTTTAGGTTAGGCTATGGCTTTCGTGCGAGCGCAGCGAACGAGAGACGCGTAAAGGTGTGTCACAAACCATCGGTTTGGCACATACGGACATTGATATATTCGCACCAGCCCGAGGAGCCGGAAGTCTTTATCCTATTGCCTTCTGACAAATGTTTACGGTTTACCAATAGTTTCACATAATTAGTACCGTTTCCTCATAGTACAGTGCAACGTGATGTCCGAAATGGCTGACTAAATTAGTACAAGCATGAAATATATGCAAGACAATATATGGTATATGTATAGCTTGGAAATTGTGACCGCTGCTCGCTCGCTCCGCTCGCTCGTAAAAATCTATTCCAACCCCACAACCGATCCGACACGTTCGCAAATTTGAAATATGTGGCCACCATATCGAATAATGAAAGGAAGATGGATTGGTTTTAGGTTAGGCTATGGCTTTCGTGCGAGCGCAGCGAACGAGAGACGCGTAAAGGTGTGTCACAAACCATCGGTTTGGCACATACGGACATTGATATATTCGCACCAGCCCGAGGAGCCGGAAGTCTTTATCCTATTGCCTTCTGACAAATGTTTACGGTTTACCAATAGTTTCACATAATTAGTACCGTTTCCTCATAGTACAGTGCAACGTGATGTCCGAAATGGCTGACAAAATTAGGAACAAGCATGAAATATATGCAAGACAATATATGGTATATGTATAGCTTGGAAATTGTGACCGCTGCTCGCTCGCTCCGCTCGCTCGTAAAAATCTAGTCCAACCCCACAAACGATCCGAAACGTTCGCAAATTTGAAATATGTCGCCATCATATCGAATAATGAACGCAAGATTGATTGGTTTTAGGTTAGGCTATAGTTTTCGAGCGAGCGCAGCGAGCGAGAGACGCGTAAAGATGTGTCACAAACCATCGGTTTGGCACATACGGACATTGACATATTCGCACCAGCCCGAGGAGCCGGAAGTCTTTATCCTATTGCCTTCTGACAAATGTTTACGGTTTACCTATAGTTTCACATAATTAGTACCGTTTCCTCATAGTACAGTGCAACGTGATGTCCGAAATGGCTGACAAAATTAGGTACAAGCACGAAATATATGCAAGACAATATATGGTATATGTATAGCTTGGAAATTGTGACCGTTGCTCGCTCGCTCCGCTCGCTCGTAAAAATCTAGTCCAACCCCACAACCGATCCGACACGTTCGCAAATTTGAAATATGTCGCCACCATATCGAATAATGAACGGAAGATGGATTGGTTTTAGGTTAGGCTATAGTTTTCGAGCGAGCGCAGCGAGCGAGATACGCTTATAGGTGTGTCATAAACCAACGGTTTGGCACATACGGACATTGAAATATTCGCACCAGCCCGAGGAGCCGGAAGTATTTATCCTATTGCCTACCGACACATGTTTACAGTTTATGAATAGTTTCACATAAATAGTACTATTTCCTCATAGTACAGTGCAATGTGATGTCCGAAATGGCTGACAAAATTAGGTAATAACACGAAATATATGGAAGGCAATATAACGTATATGTATAGCTTGGAAATTGTGACCGTTGCTCGCTCGCTCCGCTCGCTCGTAAAAATCTAGTCCAACCTCACAACCGATCCCACACGTTCGCAAATTTGAAATATGTCGCCACCATATCGAATAATGAACGGAAGATGGATTGGTTTTAGGTTAGGCTATAGTTTTCGAGCGAGCGCAGCGAGCGAGAGACACGTATAGGTGTGTCGTAAACAAACGGTTTGGCACACACGGACATTGAAATATTCGCACCAGCCCGAGGAGCCGGAAGTATTTATCCTATTGCCTACCGACACATGTTTACAGTTTATGAATAGTTTCACATAAATAGCACTATTTCCACATAGTACAATGCAACGTGATGTCCGAAATGGCTGACAAAATTAGGTAATAACACGACATATATGCAAGGCGATATAAGGTGTATGTATAGGTTGGAAATTGTGATCGTTGCTCGCTCGCTCCGCTCGCTCGAAAAAATCTAGTCCAACCTCACAACCGATCCGACACGTTCGCAAATTTGAAATATGTCGCCACCATATCGAATAATGAACGCAAGATGGATTGGTTTTAGGTTAGGCTATAGTTTTCGAGCGAGCGCAGCGAGCGAGAGACACGTATAGGTGTGTCATAAACAAACGGTTTGGCACACACGGACATTGAAATATTCGCACCAGCCCGAGGAGCCGGAAGTATTTATCCTATTGCCTACCGACACATGTTTACAGTTTATGAATAGTTTCACATAAATAGCACTATTTCCACATAGTACAATGCAACGTGATGTCCGAAATGGCTGACAAAATTAGGTAATAACACGACATATATGCAAGGCGATATAAGGTGCATGTATAGGTTGGAAATTGTGATCGTTGCTCGCTCGCTCCGCTCGCTCGAAAAAATCTAGTCCAACCTCACAACCGATCCGACACGTTCGCAAATTTGAAATATGTCGCCACCATATCGAATAATGAACGCAAGATGGATTGGTTTTAGGTTAGGCTATAGTTTTCGAGCGAGCGCCCCGAGCGAGATACGCTTATAGGTGTGTCATAAACCAACGGTTTGGCACATACGGACATTGATATATTCGCACCAGCCCGAGGAGCCGGAAGTCTTTATCCTATTGCCTTCTGACAAATGTTTACGGTTTACCAATAGTTTCACATAATTAGTACCGTTTCCTCATAGTACAGTGCAACGTGATGTCCGAAATGGCTGACAAAATTAGGTACAAGCACGAAATATATGCAAGACAATATATGGTATATGTATAGCTTGGAAATTGTGACCGTTGCTCGCTCGCTCCGCTCGCTCGTAAAAATCTAGTCCAACCTCACAACCGATCCCACACGTTCGCAAATTTGAAATATGTCGCCACCATATCGTATAATGAACGGAAGATGGATTGGTTTTAGGTTAGGCTATGGCTTTCGTGCGAGCGCAACGAACGAGAGACGCGTAAAGGTGTGTCACAAACCATCGGTTTGGCATATACGGACATTGATATATTCGCACCAGCCCGAGGAGCCGGAAGTCTTTATCCTATTGCCTTCTGACAAATGTTTACGGTTTACCAATAGTTTCACATAATTAGTACCGTTTCCTCATAGTACAGTGCAACGTGATGTCCGAAATGGCTGACTAAATTAGGTACAAGCATGAAATATATGCAAGACAATATATGGTATATGTATAGCTTGGAAAATGTGACCGCTGCTCGCTCGCTCCGCTCGCTCGTAAAAATCTAGTCCAACCCCACAACCGATCCCACACGTTCGCAAATTTGAAATATGTCGCCACCATATCGAATAATGAACGGAAGATGGATTGGTTTTAGGTTAGGCTATAGCTTTCGTGCGAGCGCAGCGAACGATAGACGCGTAAAGGTGTGTCACAAACCATCGGTTTGGCACATACAGACATTGATATATTCGCACCAGCCCGAGGAGCCGGAAGTCTTTATCCTATTGCCTTCTGACAAATGTTTACGGTTTACCAATAGTTTCACATAATTAGTACCGTTTCCTCATAGTACAGTGCAACGTGATGTCCGAAATGGCTGACAAAATTAGGTACAAGCACGAAATATATGGAAGGCAATATAAGGTATATGTATAGCTTGGAAATTGTGACCGTTGCTCGCTCGCTCCGCTCGCTCGTAAAAATCTAGTCCAACCTCCCAACCGATCCCACACGTTCGCAAATTTGAAATATGTCGCCACCATATCGAATAATGAACGGAAGATGGATTGGTTTTAGGTTAGGCTATAGTTTTCGAGCGAGCGCTGCGAGCGAGAGACACGTATAGGTGTGTCATAAACAAACGGTTTGGCACACACGGACATTGAAATATTCGCACCAGCCCGAGGAGCCGGAAGTATTTATCCTATTGCCTACCGACACATGTTTACAGTTTATGAATAGTTTCACATAAATAGTACCATTTCCTCATAGTACAGTGCAATGTGATGTCCGAAATGGCTGACAAAATTAGGTAATAACACGAAATATATGGAAGGCAATATAAGGTATATGTATAGCTTGGAAATTGTGACCGTTGCTCGCTCGATCGTAAAAATCTAGTACAACCTCGCAACCGATCCCACACGTTCGCAAATTTGAAATATGTCGCCACCATATCGAATAATGAACGCAAGATGGATTGGTTTTAGGTTAGGCTATAGTTTTCGAGCGAGCGCAGCGAGCGAGAGACGCGTATAGGTGTGTCATAAACCAACGGTTTGGAACATACGGACATTGAAATATTCGCACTAGCCCGAGGAGCCGGAAGTATTTATCCTATTGCCTACCGACACATGTTTACAGTTTATGAATAGTTTCACATAAATAGTACTATTTCCTCATAGTACAGTGCAATGTGATGTCCGAAATGGCTGACAAAATTAGGTAATAACACGAAATATATGGAAGGCAATATAAGGTATATGTATAGCTTGGAAATTGTGACCGTTGCTCGCTCGCTCCGCTCGCTCGTAAAAATCTAGTCCAACCCCACAACCGATCCGACACGTTCGCAAATTTGAAATATGTCGCCATCATATCGAATAATGAACGCAAGATGGATTGGTTTTAGGTTAGGCTATAGTTTTCGAGCGAGCGCAGCGAGCGAGAGATGCGTATAGGTGTGTCATAAACCAACGGTTTGGAACATACGGATATTGAAATATTCGCACCAGCCCGAGGAGCCGGAAGTATTTATCCTATTGCCTACCGACACATGTTTACAGTTTATGAATAGTTTCACATAAATAGTACTATTTCCTCATAGTACAGTGCAATGAGATGTCCGAAATGGCTGACAAAATTAGGTAATAACACGAAATATATGGAAGGCAATATAAGGTATATGTATAGCTTGGAAATTGTGACCGTTGCTCGCTCGCTCCGCTCGCTCGTAAAAATCTAGTCCAACCCCACAACCGATCCGACACGTTCGCAAATTTGAAATATGTCGCCATCATATCGAATAATGAACGCAAGATGGATTGGTTTTAGGTTAGGCTATAGTTTTCGAGCGAGCGCAGCGAGCGAGAGACGCGTATAGGTGTGTCATAAACCAACGGTTTGGAACATACGGACATTGAAATATTCGCACCAGCCCGAGGAGCCGGAAGTATTTATCCTATTGCCTACCGACACATGTTTACAGTTTACGAATAGTTTCACATAAATAGTACTATTTCCTCATAGTACAGTGCAATGTGATGTCCGAAATGGCTGACAAAATTAGGTAATAACACGACATATATGCAAGGCGATATAAGGTATATGTATAGCTTGGAAATTGTGACCGTTGCTCGCTCGCTCCGCTCGCTCGTAAAAATCTAGTCCAACCTCGCAACCGATCCCACACGTTCGCAAATTTGAAATATGTCGCCACCATATCGAATAATGAACGCAAGATGGATTGGTTTTAGGTTAGGCTATAGTTTTCGAGCGAGCGGAGCGAGCGAGAGACGCGTATAGGTGTGTCATAAACCAACGGTTTGGCACATACGGACATTGAAATATTCGCACCAGCCCGAGGAGCCGGAAGTCCTTATCCTATTGCCTTCTGACAAATGTTTACGGTTTACCAATAGTTTCACATAATTAGTACCGTTTCCTCATAGTACAGTGCAACGTGATGTCCGAAATGGCTGACAAAATTAGGTACAAGCACGAAATATATGCAAGACAATATATGGTATATGTATAGCTTGGAAATTGTGACCGTTGCTCGCTCGCTCCACTCGCTCGTAAAAATCTAGTCCAACCCCACAACCGATCCGACACGTTCGCAAATTTGAAATATGTCGCCACCATATGGAATAATGAACGCAAGATGGATTGGTTTTAGGTTAGGCTATAGTTTTCGAGCGAGCGCCCCGAGCGAGATGCGCTTATAGGTGTGTCATAAACCAACGGTATGGCACATACGGACATTGAAATATTCGCACCAGCCCGAGGAGCCGGAAGTATTTATCCTATTGCCTACCGACACATGTTTACAGTTTATGAATAGTTTCACATAAATAGTACTATTTCCTCATAGTACAGTGCAATGTGATGTCCGAAATGGCTGACAAAATTAGGTAATAACACGAAATATATGGAAGGCAATATAAGGTATATGTATAGCTTGGAAATTGTGACCGTTGCTCGCTCGCTCCGCTCGCTCGTAAAAATCTAGTCCAACCTCACAACCGATCCCACACGTTCGCAAATTTGAAATATGTCGCCACCATATCGAATAATGAACGGAAGATGGATTGGTTTTAGGTTAGGCTATAGCTTTCGTGCGAGCGCAGCGAACGATAGACGCGTAAAGGTGTGTCACAAACCATCGGTTTGGCACATACGGACTTTGATATATTCGCACCAGCCCGAGGAGCCGGAAGTATTTATCCTATTGCCTACCGACACATGTTTACAGTTTATGAATAGTTTCACATAAATAGTACTCTTTCCTCATAGTACAGTGCAATGTGATGTCCGAAATGGCTGACAAAATTAGGTAATAACACGAAATATATGGAAGGCAATATAAGGTATATGTATAGCTTGGAAATTGTGACCGTTGCTCGCTCGCTCCGCTCGCTCGTAAAAATCTAGTCCAACCTCACAACCGATCCCACACGTTCGCAAATTTGAAATATGTCGCCACCATATCGAATAATGAACGGAAGATGGATTGGTTTTAGGTTAGGCTATAGTTTTCGAGCGAGCGCAGCGAGCGAGAGACACGTATAGGTGTGTCATAAACAAACGGTTTGGCACACACGGACATTGAAATATTCGCACCAGCCCGAGGAGCCGGAAGTATTTATCCTATTGCCTACCGACACATGTTTACAGTTTATGAATAGTTTCACATAAATAGCACTATTTCCACATAGTACAATGCAACGTGATGTCCGAAATGGCTGACAAAATTAGGTAATAACACGACATATATGCAAGGCGATATAAGGTGCATGTATAGGTTGGAAATTGTGATCGTTGCTCGCTCGCTCCGCTCGCTCGAAAAAATCTAGTCCAACCTCACAACCGATCCGACACGTTCGCAAATTTGAAATATGTCGCCACCATATCGAATAATGAACGCAAGATGGATTGGTTTTAGGTTAGGCTATAGTTTTCGAGCGAGCGCCCCGAGCGAGATACGCTTATAGGTGTGTCATAAACCAACGGTTTGGCACATACGGACATTGAAATATTCGCACCAGCCCGAGGAGCCGGAAGTATTTATCCTATTGCCTACCGACACATGTTTACAGTTTATGAATAGTTTCACATAAATAGTACTATTTCCTCATAGTACAGTGCAATGTGATGTCCGAAATGGCTGACAAAATTAGGTAATAACACGAAATATATGGAAGGCAATATAAGGTATATGTATAGCTTGGAAATTGTGACCGTTGCTCGCTCGCTCCGCTCGCTCGTAAAAATCTAGTCCAACCTCACAACCGATCCGACACGTTCGCAAATTTGAAATATGTCGCCACCATATCGAATAATGAACGGAAGATGGATTGGTTTTAGGTTAGGCTATAGCTTTCGTGCGAGCGCAGCGAACGATAGACGCGTAAAGGTGTGTCACAAACCATCGGTTTGGCACATACGGACATTGATATATTCGCACCAGCCCGAGGAGCCGGAAGTCTTTATCCTATTGCCTTCTGACAAATGTTTACGGTTTACCAATAGTTTCACATAATTAGTACCGTTTCCTCATAGTACAGTGCAACGTGATGTCCGAAATGGCTGACAAAATTAGGAACAAGCATGAAATATTTGCAAGACAATATATGGTATATGTATAGCTTGGAAATTGTGACCGCTGCTCGCTCGCTCCGCTCGCTCGTAAAAATCTAGTCCAACCCCACAAACGATCCGAAACGTTCGCAAATTTGAAATATGTCGCCATCATATCGAATAATGAACGCAAGATTGATTGGTTTTAGGTTAGGCTATAGTTTTCGAGCGAGCGCAGCGAGCGAGAGACGCGTAAAGGTGTGTCACAAACCATCGGTTTGGCACATACGGACATTGATATATTCGCACCAGCCCGAGGAGCCGGAAGTCTTTATCCTATTGCCTTCTGACAAATGTTTACGGTTTACCTATAGTTTCACATAATTAGTACCGTTTCCTCATAGTACAGTGCAACGTGATGTCCGAAATGGCTGACAAAATTAGGTACAAGCACGAAATATATGCAAGACAATATATGGTATATGTATAGCTTGGAAATTGTGACCGTTGCTCGCTCGCTCCGCTCGCTCGTAAAAATCTAGTCCAACCCCACAACCGATCCGACACGTTCGCAAATTTGAAATATGTCGCCACCATATCGAATAATGAACGGAAGATGGATTGGTTTTAGGTTAGGCTATAGTTTTCGAGCGAGCGCAGCGAGCGAGAGACACGTATAGGTGTGTCATAAACAAACGGTTTGGCACACACGGACATTGAAATATTCGCACCAGCCCGAGGAGCCGGAAGTATTTATCCTATTGCCTACCGACACATGTTTACAGTTTATGAATAGTTTCACATAAATAGTACTATTTCCTCATAGTACAGTGCAATGTGATGTCCGAAATGGCTGACAAAATTAGGTAATAACACGAAATATATGGAAGGCAATATAAGGTATATGTATAGCTTGGAAATTGTGACCGTTGCTCGCTCGCTCCGCTCGCTCGTAAAAATCTAGTCCAACCTCACAACCGATCCCACACGTTCGCAAATTTGAAATATGTCGCCACCATATCGAATAATGAACGGAAGATGGATTGGTTTTAGGTTAGGCTATAGTTTTCGAGCGAGCGCAGCGAGCGAGAGACACGTATAGGTGTGTCATAAACAAACGGTTTGGCACACACGGACATTGAAATATTCGCACCAGCCCGAGGAGCCGGAAGTATTTATCCTATTGCCTACCGACACATGTTTACAGTTTATGAATAGTTTCACATAATTAGTACTATTTCCTCATAGTACAGTGCAATGTGATGTCCGAAATGGCTGACAAAATTAGGTAATAACACGAAATATATGGAAGGCAATATAAGGTATATGTATAGCTTGGAAATTGTGACCGTTGCTCGCTCGCTCGTAAAAATCTAGTCCAACCTCGCAACCGATCCCACACGTTCGCAAATTTGAAATATGTCGCCACCATATCGAATAATGAACGCAAGATGGATTGGTTTTAGGTTAGGCTATAGTTTTCGAGCGAGCGCAGCGAGCGAGAGACGCGTATAGGTGTGTCATGAACCAACGGTTTGGAACATACGGACATTGAAATATTCGCACCAGCCCGAGGAGCCGGAAGTATTTATCCTATTGCCTACCGACACATGTTTACAGTTTATGAATAGTTTCACATAAATAGTACTATTTCCTCATAGTACAGTGCAATGTGATGTCCGAAATGGCTGACAAAATTAGGTAATAACACGAAATATATGGAAGGCAATATAAGGTATATGTATAGCTTGGAAATTGTGACCGTTGCTCGCTCGCTCCGCTCGCTCGTAAAAATCTAGTCCAACCTCACAACCGATCCCACACGTTCGCAAATTTGAAATATGTCGCCACCATATCGAATAATGAACGGAAGATGGATTGGTTTTAGGTTAGGCTATAGCTTTCGTGCGAGCGCAGCGAACGATAGACGCGTAAAGGTGTGTCACAAACCATCGGTTTGGCACATACAGACATTGATATATTCGCACCAGCCCGAGGAGCCGGAAGTCTTTATCCTATTGCCTTCTGACAATTGTTTACGGTTTACCAATAGTTTCACATAATTAGTACCGTTTCCTCATAGTACAGTGCAACGTGATGTCCGAAATGGCTGACAAAATTAGGTACAAGCACGAAATATATGGAAGGCAATATAAGGTATATGTATAGCTTGGAAATTGTGACCGTTGCTCGCTCGCTCCGCTCGCTCGTAAAAATCTAGTCCAACCCCACAACCGATCCCACACGTTCGCAAATTTGAAATATGTCGCCACCATATCGAATAATGAACGGAAGATGGATTGGTTTTAGGTTAGGCTATAGCTTTCGTGCGAGCGCAGCGAACGATAGACGCGTAAAGGTGTGTCACAAACCATCGGTTTGGCACATACGGACATTGATATATTCGCACCAGCCCGAGGAGCCGGAAGTCTTTATCCTATTGCCTTCTGACAAATGTTTACGGTTTACCAATAGTTTCACATAATTAGTACCGTTTCCTCATAGTACAGTGCAACGTGATGTCCGAAATGGCTGACAAAATTAGGTACAAGCACGAAATATATGGAAGGCAATATAAGGTATATGTATAGCTTGGAAATTGTGACCGTTGCTCGCTCGCTCCGCTCGCTCGTAAAAATCTAGTCCAACCTCCCAACCGATCCCACACGTTCGCAAATTTGAAATATGTCGCCACCATATCGAATAATGAACGGAAGATGGATTGGTTTTAGGTTAGGCTATAGTTTTCGAGCGAGCGCAGCGAGCGAGAGACACGTATAGGTGTGTCATAAACAAACGGTTTGGCACACACGGACATTGAAATATTCGCACCAGCCCGAGGAGCCGGAAGTATTTATCCTATTGCCTACCGACACATGTTTACAGTTTATGAATAGTTTCACATAAATAGTACCATTTCCTCATAGTACAGTGCAATGTGATGTCCGAAATGGCTGACAAAATTAGGTAATAACACGAAATATATGGAAGGCAATATAAGGTATATGTATAGCTTGGAAATTGTGACCGTTGCTCGCTCGCTCCGCTCGCTCGTAAAAATCTAGTCCAACCCCACAACCGATCCGACACGTTCGCAAATTTGAAATATGTCGCCACCATATCGAATAATGAACGCAAGATGGATTGGTTTTAGGTTAGGCTATAGTTTTCGAGCGAGCGCAGCGAGCGAGAGATGCGTATAGGTGTGTCATAAACCAACGGTTTGGAACATACGGATATTGAAATATTCGCACCAGCCCGAGGAGCCGGAAGTATTTATCCTATTGCCTACCGACACATGTTTACAGTTTATGAATAGTTTCACATAAATAGTACTATTTCCTCATAGTACAGTGCAATGTGATGTCCGAAATGGCTGACAAAATTAGGTAATAACACGAAATATATGGAAGGCAATATAAGGTATATGTATAGCTTGGAAATTGTGACCGTTGCTCGCTCGCTCCGCTCGCTCGTAAAAATCTAGTCCAACCCCACAACCGATCCGACACGTTCGCAAATTTGAAATATGTCGCCATCATATCGAATAATGAACGCAAGATGGATTGGTTTTAGGTTAGGCTATAGTTTTCGAGCGAGCGCAGCGAGCGAGAGACGCGTATAGGTGTGTCATAAACCAACGGTTTGGCACATACGGACATTGAAATATTCGCACCAGCCCGAGGAGCCGGAAGTCCTTATCCTATTGCCTTCTGACAAATGTTTACGGTTTACCAATAGTTTCACATAATTAGTACCGTTTCCTCATAGTACAGTGCAACGTGATGTCCGAAATGGCTGACAAAATTAGGTACAAGCACGAAATATATGCAAGACAATATATGGTATATGTATAGCTTGGAAATTGTGACCGTTGCTCGCTCGCTCCACTCGCTCGTAAAAATCTAGTCCAACCCCACAACCGATCCGACACGTTCGCAAATTTGAAATATGTCGCCACCATATGGAATAATGAACGCAAGATGGATTGGTTTTAGGTTAGGCTATAGTTTTCGAGCGAGCGCCCCGAGCGAGATGCGCTTATAGGTGTGTCATAAACCAACGGTATGGCACATACGGACATTGAAATATTCGCACCAGCCCGAGGAGCCGGAAGTATTTATCCTATTGCCTACCGACACATGTTTACAGTTTATGAATAGTTTCACATAAATAGTACTATTTCCTCATAGTACAGTGCAATGTGATGTCCGAAATGGCTGACAAAATTAGGTAATAACACGAAATATATGGAAGGCAATATAAGGTATATGTATAGCTTGGAAATTGTGACCGTTGCTCGCTCGCTCCGCTCGCTCGTAAAAATCTAGTCCAACCTCACAACCGATCCCACACGTTCGCAAATTTGAAATATGTCGCCACCATATCGAATAATGAACGGAAGATGGATTGGTTTTAGGTTAGGCTATAGCTTTCGTGCGAGCGCAGCGAACGATAGACGCGTAAAGGTGTGTCACAAACCATCGGTTTGGCACATACGGACTTTGATATATTCGCACCAGCCCGAGGAGCCGGAAGTATTTATCCTATTGCCTACCGACACATGTTTACAGTTTATGAATAGTTTCACATAAATAGTACTCTTTCCTCATAGTACAGTGCAATGTGATGTCCGAAATGGCTGACAAAATTAGGTAATAACACGAAATATATGGAAGGCAATATAAGGTATATGTATAGCTTGGAAATTGTGACCGTTGCTCGCTCGCTCCGCTCGCTCGTAAAAATCTAGTCCAACCTCACAACCGATCCCACACGTTCGCAAATTTGAAATATGTCGCCACCATATCGAATAATGAACGGAAGATGGATTGGTTTTAGGTTAGGCTATAGTTTTCGAGCGAGCGCAGCGAGCGAGAGACACGTATAGGTGTGTCATAAACAAACGGTTTGGCACACACGGACATTGAAATATTCGCACCAGCCCGAGGAGCCGGAAGTATTTATCCTATTGCCTACCGACACATGTTTACAGTTTATGAATAGTTTCACATAAATAGCACTATTTCCACATAGTACAATGCAACGTGATGTCCGAAATGGCTGACAAAATTAGGTAATAACACGACATATATGCAAGGCGATATAAGGTGCATGTATAGGTTGGAAATTGTGATCGTTGCTCGCTCGCTCCGCTCGCTCGAAAAAATCTAGTCCAACCTCACAACCGATCCGACACGTTCGCAAATTTGAAATATGTCGCCACCATATCGAATAATGAACGCAAGATGGATTGGTTTTAGGTTAGGCTATAGTTTTCGAGCGAGCGCCCCGAGCGAGATACGCTTATAGGTGTGTCATAAACCAACGGTTTGGCACATACGGACATTGAAATATTCGCACCAGCCCGAGGAGCCGGAAGTATTTATCCTATTGCCTACCGACACATGTTTACAGTTTATGAATAGTTTCACATAAATAGTACTATTTCCTCATAGTACAGTGCAATGTGATGTCCGAAATGGCTGACAAAATTAGGTAATAACACGAAATATATGGAAGGCAATATAAGGTATATGTATAGCTTGGAAATTGTGACCGTTGCTCGCTCGCTCCGCTCGCTCGTAAAAATCTAGTCCAACCTCACAACCGATCCCACACGTTCGCAAATTTGAAATATGTCGCCACCATATCGAATAATGAACGGAAGATGGATTGGTTTTAGGTTAGGCTATAGCTTTCGTGCGAGCGCAGCGAACGATAGACGCGTAAAGGTGTGTCACAAACCATCGGTTTGGCACATACGGACATTGATATATTCGCACCAGCCCGAGGAGCCGGAAGTCTTTATCCTATTGCCTTCTGACAAATGTTTACGGTTTACCAATAGTTTCACATAATTAGTACCGTTTCCTCATAGTACAGTGCAACGTGATGTCCGAAATGGCTGACAAAATTAGGAACAAGCATGAAATATTTGCAAGACAATATATGGTATATGTATAGCTTGGAAATTGTGACCGCTGCTCGCTCGCTCCGCTCGCTCGTAAAAATCTAGTCCAACCCCACAAACGATCCGAAACGTTCGCAAATTTGAAATATGTCGCCATCATATCGAATAATGAACGCAAGATTGATTGGTTTTAGGTTAGGCTATAGTTTTCGAGCGAGCGCAGCGAGCGAGAGACGCGTAAAGGTGTGTCACAAACCATCGGTTTGGCACATACGGACATTGATATATTCGCACCAGCCCGAGGAGCCGGAAGTCTTTATCCTATTGCCTTCTGACAAATGTTTACGGTTTACCTATAGTTTCACATAATTAGTACCGTTTCCTCATAGTACAGTGCAACGTGATGTCCGAAATGGCTGACAAAATTAGGTACAAGCACGAAATATATGCAAGACAATATATGGTATATGTATAGCTTGGAAATTGTGACCGTTGCTCGCTCGCTCCGCTCGCTCGTAAAAATCTAGTCCAACCCCACAACCGATCCGACACGTTCGCAAATTTGAAATATGTCGCCACCATATCGAATAATGAACGGAAGATGGATTGGTTTTAGGTTAGGCTATAGTTTTCGAGCGAGCGCAGCGAGCGAGAGACACGTATAGGTGTGTCATAAACAAACGGTTTGGCACACACGGACATTGAAATATTCGCACCAGCCCGAGGAGCCGGAAGTATTTATCCTATTGCCTACCGACACATGTTTACAGTTTATGAATAGTTTCACATAAATAGTACTATTTCCTCATAGTAAAGTGCAATGTGATGTCCGAAATGGCTGACAAAATTAGGTAATAACACGAAATATATGGAAGGCAATATAAGGTATATGTATAGCTTGGAAATTGTGACCGTTGCTCGCTCGCTCCGCTCGCTCGTAAAAATCTAGTCCAACCTCACAACCGATCCCACACGTTCGCAAATTTGAAATATGTCGCCACCATATCGAATAATGGACGGAAGATGGATTGGTTTTAGGTTAGGCTATAGTTTTCGAGCGAGCGCAGCGAGCGAGAGACACGTATAGGTGTGTCATAAACAAACGGTTTGGCACACACGGACATTGAAATATTCGCACCAGCCCGAGGAGCCGGAAGTATTTATCCTATTGCCTACCGACACATGTTTACAGTTTATGAATAGTTTCACATAAATAGTACTATTTCCTCATAGTACAGTGCAATGTGATGTCCGAAATGGCTGACAAAATTAGGTAATAACACGAAATATATGGAAGGCAATATAAGGTATATGTATAGCTTGGAAATTGTGACCGTTGCTCGCTCGCTCCGCTCGCTCGTAAAAATCTAGTCCAACCTCACAACCGATCCCACACGTTCGCAAATTTGAAATATGTCGCCACCATATCGAATAATGAACGGAAGATGGATTGGTTTTAGGTTAGGCTATAGTTTTCGAGCGAGCGCAGCGAGCGAGAGACACGTATAGGTGTGTCATAAACAAACGGTTTGGCACACACGGACATTGAAATATTCGCACCAGCCCGAGGAGCCGGAAGTATTTATCCTATTGCCTACCGACACATGTTTACAGTTTATGAATAGTTTCACATAATTAGTACTATTTCCTCATAGTACAGTGCAATGTGATGTCCGAAATGGCTGACAAAATTAGGTAATAACACGAAATATATGGAAGGCAATATAAGGTATATGTATAGCTTGGAAATTGTGACCGTTGCTCGCTCGCTCGTAAAAATCTAGTCCAACCTCGCAACCGATCCCACACGTTCGCAAATTTGAAATATGTCGCCACCATATCGAATAATGAACGCAAGATGGATTGGTTTTAGGTTAGGCTATAGTTTTCGAGCGAGCGCAGCGAGCGAGAGACGCGTATAGGTGTGTCATGAACCAACGGTTTGGAACATACGGACATTGAAATATTCGCACCAGCCCGAGGAGCCGGAAGTATTTATCCTATTGCCTACCGACACATGTTTACAGTTTATGAATAGTTTCACATAAATAGTACTATTTCCTCATAGTACAGTGCAATGTGATGTCCGAAATGGCTGACAAAATTAGGTAATAACACGAAATATATGGAAGGCAATATAAGGTATATGTATAGCTTGGAAATTGTGACCGTTGCTCGCTCGCTCCGCTCGCTCGTAAAAATCTAGTCCAACCTCACAACCGATCCCACACGTTCGCAAATTTGAAATATGTCGCCACCATATCGAATAATGAACGGAAGATGGATTGGTTTTAGGTTAGGCTATAGCTTTCGTGCGAGCGCAGCGAACGATAGACGCGTAAAGGTGTGTCACAAACCATCGGTTTGGCACATACAGACATTGATATATTCGCACCAGCCCGAGGAGCCGGAAGTCTTTATCCTATTGCCTTCTGACAAATGTTTACGGTTTACCAATAGTTTCACATAATTAGTACCGTTTCCTCATAGTACAGTGCAACGTGATGTCCGAAATGGCTGACAAAATTAGGTACAAGCACGAAATATATGGAAGGCAATATAAGGTATATGTATAGCTTGGAAATTGTGACCGTTGCTCGCTCGCTCCGCTCGCTCGTAAAAATCTAGTCCAACCCCACAACCGATCCCACACGTTCGCAAATTTGAAATATGTCGCCACCATATCGAATAATGAACGGAAGATGGATTGGTTTTAGGTTAGGCTATAGCTTTCGTGCGAGCGCAGCGAACGATAGACGCGTAAAGGTGTGTCACAAACCATCGGTTTGGCACATACGGACATTGATATATTCGCACCAGCCCGAGGAGCCGGAAGTCTTTATCCTATTGCCTTCTGACAAATGTTTACGGTTTACCAATAGTTTCACATAATTAGTACCGTTTCCTCATAGTACAGTGCAACGTGATGTCCGAAATGGCTGACAAAATTAGGTACAAGCACGAAATATATGGAAGGCAATATAAGGTATATGTATAGCTTGGAAATTGTGACCGTTGCTCGCTCGCTCCGCTCGCTCGTAAAAATCTAGTCCAACCTCCCAACCGATCCCACACGTTCGCAAATTTGAAATATGTCGCCACCATATCGAATAATGAACGGAAGATGGATTGGTTTTAGGTTAGGCTATAGTTTTCGAGCGAGCGCAGCGAGCGAGAGACACGTATAGGTGTGTCATAAACAAACGGTTTGGCACACACGGACATTGAAATATTCGCACCAGCCCGAGGAGCCGGAAGTATTTATCCTATTGCCTACCGACACATGTTTACAGTTTATGAATAGTTTCACATAAATAGTACCATTTCCTCATAGTACAGTGCAATGTGATGTCCGAAATGGCTGACAAAATTAGGTAATAACACGAAATATATGGAAGGCAATATAAGGTATATGTATAGCTTGGAAATTGTGACCGTTGCTCGCTCGCTCCGCTCGCTCGTAAAAATCTAGTCCAACCCCACAACCGATCCGACACGTTCGCAAATTTGAAATATGTCGCCACCATATCGAATAATGAACGCAAGATGGATTGGTTTTAGGTTAGGCTATAGTTTTCGAGCGAGCGCAGCGAGCGAGAGATGCGTATAGGTGTGTCATAAACCAACGGTTTGGAACATACGGATATTGAAATATTCGCACCAGCCCGAGGAGCCGGAAGTATTTATCCTATTGCCTACCGACACATGTTTACAGTTTATGAATAGTTTCACATAAATAGTACTATTTCCTCATAGTACAGTGCAATGTGATGTCCGAAATGGCTGACAAAATTAGGTAATAACACGAAATATATGGAAGGCAATATAAGGTATATGTATAGCTTGGAAATTGTGACCGTTGCTCGCTCGCTCCGCTCGCTCGTAAAAATCTAGTCCAACCCCACAACCGATCCGACACGTTCGCAAATTTGAAATATGTCGCCATCATATCGAATAATGAACGCAAGATGGATTGGTTTTAGGTTAGGCTATAGTTTTCGAGTGAGCGCAGCGAGCGAGAGACGCGTATAGGTGTGTCATAAACCAACGGTTTGGAACATACGGACATTGAAATATTCGCACCAGCCCGAGGAGCCGGAAGTATTTATCCTATTGCCTACCGACACATGTTTACAGTTTACGAATAGTTTCACATAAATAGTACTATTTCCTCATAGTACAGTGCAATGTGATGTCCGAAATGGCTGACAAAATTAGGTAATAACACGACATATATGCAAGGCGATATAAGGTATATGTATAGCTTGGAAATTGTGACCGTTGCTCGCTCGCTCCGCTCGCTCGTAAAAATCTAGTCCAACCTCGCAACCGATCCCACACGTTCGCAAATTTGAAATATGTCGCCACCATATCGAATAATGAACGCAAGATGGATTGGTTTTAGGTTAGGCTATAGTTTTCGAGCGAGCGGAGCGAGCGAGAGACGTGTATAGGTGTGTCATAAACCAACGGTTTGGCACATACGGACATTGAAATATTCGCACCAGCCCGAGGAGCCGGAAGTCCTTATCCTATTGCCTTCTGACAAATGTTTACGGTTTACCAATAGTTTCACATAATTAGTACCGTTTCCTCATAGTACAGTGCAACGTGATGTCCGAAATGGCTGACAAAATTAGGTACAAGCACGAAATATATGCAAGACAATATATGGTATATGTATAGCTTGGAAATTGTGACCTTTGCTCGCTCGCTCCACTCGCTCGTAAAAATCTAGTCCAACCCCACAACCGATCCGACACGTTCGCAAATTTGAAATATGTCGCCACCATATGGAATAATGAACGCAAGATGGATTGGTTTTAGGTTAGGCTATAGTTTTCGAGCGAGCGCCCCGAGCGAGATGCGCTTATAGGTGTGTCATAAACCAACGGTATGGCACATACGGACATTGAAATATTCGCACCAGCCCGAGGAGCCGGAAGTATTTATCCTATTGCCTACCGACACATGTTTACAGTTTATGAATAGTTTCACATAAATAGTACTATTTCCTCATAGTACAGTGCAATGTGATGTCCGAAATGGCTGACAAAATTAGGTAATAACACGACATATATGCAAGGCGATATAAGGTGTATGTATAGGTTGGAAATTGTGATCGTTGCTCGCTCGCTCCGCTCGCTCGAAAAAATCTAGTCCAACCCCACAACCGATCCGACACGTTCGCAAATTTGAAATATGTCGCCACCATATCGAATAATGAACGCAAGATGGATTGGTTTTAGGTTAGGCTATAGTTTTCGAGCGTGCGCCGCGAGCGAGAGACGCGTAAAGGTGTGTCATAAACCAACGGTTTGGCACATACGGACATTGAAATATTCGCAACAGCCCGAGGAGCCGGAAGTATTTATCCTATTGCCTACCGACACATGTTTACAGTTTATGAATAGTTTCACATAAATAGTACTATTTCCTCATAGTACAGTGCAATGTGATGTCCGAAATGGCTGACAAAATTAGGTAATAACACGAAATATATGGAAGGCAATATAAGGTATATGTATAGCTTGGAAATTGTGACCGTTGCTCGCTCGCTCCGGTCGCTCGTAAAAATCTAGTCCAACCTCACAACCGATCCCACACGTTCGCAAATTTGAAATATGTCGCCACCATATCGAATAATGAACGGAAGATGGATTGGTTTTAGGTTAGGCTATGGCTTTCGTGCGAGCGCAGCGAACGAGAGACGCGTAAAGGTGTGTCACAAACCATCGGTTTGGCACATACGGACATTGATATATTCGCACCAGCCCGAGGAGCCGGAAGTCTTTATCCTATTGCCTTCTGACAAATGTTTACGGTTTACCAATAGTTTCACATAAATAATACTATTTCCTCATAGTACAGTGCAATGTGATGTCCGAAATGGCTGACAAAATTAGGTAATAACACGAAATATATGGAAGGCAATATAACGTATATGTATAGCTTGGAAATTGTGACCGTTGCTCGCTCGCTCCGCTCGCTCGTAAAAATCTAGTCCAACCCCACAAACGATCCGACACGTTCGCAAGTTTGAAACATGTCGCCATCATATCGAATAATGAACGCAAGATGGATTGGTTTTAGGTTAGGCTATAGTTTTCGAGCGAGCGCCGCGATCGAGAGACGCGTATAGGTGTGTCATAAACCAACGGTTTGGCACATACGGACATTGAAATATTCGCACCAGCCCGAGGAGCCGGAAGTATTTATCCTATTGCCAACCGACACATGTTTACAGTTTATGAATAGTTTCACATAAATAGTACTATTTCCTCATAGTACAGTGCAATGTGATGTCCGAAATGGCTGACAAAATTAGGTAATAACACGAAATATATGGAAGGCAATATAAGGTATATGTATAGCTTGGAAATTGTGACCGTTGCTCGCTCGCTCCGCTCGCTCGAAAAAATCTAGTCCAACCTCACAACCGATCCCACACGTTCGCAAATTTGAGATATGTCGCCACCATATCGAATAATGAACGGAAGATGGATTGGTTTTAGGTTAGGCTATAGTTTACGAGCGTGCGCCGCGAGAGAGAGACGCGTATAGGTGTGTCATAAACCAACGGTTTGGCACATACGGACATAGAAATATTCGCACCAGCCCGAGTAGCCGGAAGTATTTATCCTATTGCCTACCGACACATGTTTACAGTTTATGAATAGTTTCACATAAATAGTACTATTTCCTCATAGTACAGTGCAATGTGATGTCCGAAATGGCTGACAAAATTAGGTAATAACACGACATATATGCAAGGCGATATAAGGTGTATGTATAGGTTGGAAATTGTGATCGTTGCTCGCTCGCTCCGCTCGCTCGAAAAAATCTAGTCCAACCTCACAACCGATCCGACACGTTCGCAAATTTGAAATATGTCGCCACCATATCGAATAATGAACGGAAGATGGATTGGTTTTAGGTTAGGCTATAGCTTTCGCGCGAGCGCAGCGAACGAGAGACGCGTAAAGGTGTGTCACAAACCATCGGTTTGGCACATACGGACATTGATATATTCGCACCAGCCTGAGGAGCCGGAAGTCTTTATCCTATTGCCTTCTGACAAATGTTTACGGTTTACCAATAGTTTCACATAATTAGTACCGTTTCCTCATAGTACAGTGCAACGTGATGTCCGAAATGGCTGACAAAATTAGGTACAAGCACGAAATATATGCAAGGCGATATAAGGTGTATGTATAGGTTGGAAATTGTGATCGTTGCTCGCTCGCTCTGCTCGCTCGAAAAAATCTAGTCCAACCCCACAACCGATCCGACACGTTCGCAAATTTGAAATATGTCCCCACCATATCGAATAATGAACGCAAGATGGATTGGTTTTAGGTTAGGCTATAGTTTTCGAGCGAGCGCCGCGAGCGAGAGACGCGTATAGGTGTGTCATATACCAACGGTTTGGCACATACGGACATTGAAATATTCGCACCAGCCCGAGGAGCCGGAAGTATTTATCCTATTGCCAACCGACACATGTTTACAGTTTATGAATAGTTTCACATAAATAGTACTATTTCCTCATAGTACAGTGCAATGTGATGTCCGAAATGGCTGACAAAATTAGGTAATAACACGAAATATATGGAAGGCAATATAAGGTATATGTATAGCTTGGAAATTGTGACCGTTGCTCGCTCGCTCCGCTCGCTCGAAAAAATCTAGTCCAACCTCACAACCGATCCCACACGTTCGCAAATTTGAAATATGTCGCCACCATATCGAATAATGAACGGAAGATGGATTGGTTTTAGGTTAGGCTATAGTTTACGAGCGTGCGCCGCGAGAGAGAGACGCGTAAAGGTGTGTCATAAACCAACGGTTTGGCACATACGGACATTGAAATATTCGCATTAGCCCGAGGAGCCGGAAGTATTTATCCTATTGCCTACCGACACATGTTTACAGTTTATGAATAGTTTCACATAAATAGTACTCCTTCCTCATAGTACAGTGCAATGTGATGTGCGAAATGGCTGACAAAATTAGGTATAAGCACGAAATATATGCAAGACAATATATGGTATATGTATAGCTTGGAAATTGTGACCGTTGCTCGCTCGCTCCGCTCGCTCGTAAAAATCTTGTCCAACCTCACAACCGATCCCACACGTTCGCAAATTTGAAATATGTCGCCATCATATCGAATAATGAACGCAAGATGGATTGGTTTTAGGTTAGGCTATAGTTTTCGAGCGAGCGCCGCGAGCGAGAGACGCGTATAGGTGTGTCATAAACCAACGGTTTGGCACATACGGACATTGAAATATTCGCACCAGCCCGAGGAGCCGGAAGTATTTATCCTATTGCCTACCGACACATGTTTACAGTTTATGAATAGTTTCACATAAATAGTACTATTTCCTCATAGTACAGTGCAATGTGATGTCCGAAATGGCTGACAAAATTAGGTAATAACACGAAATATATGGAAGGCAATATAAGGTATATGTATAGCTTGGAAATTGTGACCGTTGCTCGCTCGCTCCGCTCGCTCGTAAAAATCTAGTCCAACCTCACAACCGATCCCACACGTTCGCAAATTTGAAATATGTCGCCACCATATCGAATAATGAACGGAAGATGGATTGGTTTTAGATTAGGCTATAGTTTTCGAGCGAGCGCAGCGAGCGAGAGTCACGTATAGGTGTGTCATAAACAAACGGTTTGGCACACACGGACATTGAAATATTCGCACCAGCCCGAGGAGCCGGAAGTATTTATCCTATTGTCTACCGACACATGTTTACAGTTTATGAATAGTTTCACATAAATAGCACTATTTCCACATAGTACAATGCAAC